>NC_056735.1:1825282297-1825284797 GCF_019279795.1 Protopterus annectens
AGTATTCCTTTTATTCACATTTGTTCATGTTTTATTGTTGATCCTTCATCAATTCTCAAATATTTATACACTCCATCTTGCTTAAGTTCTTTTATATCACATTCTTGTCCCAAACTGATGTTTTCTTGATGCTGCAGTTTTCCTGCTTTAAAGGTTGCTTTTGCACATTTATCAAGAGCAAATTACATTTTTATATATTCCCTTTTCCCAATGACTATATAAATACGTTATCTATCATTCAAATTTGAGCGCATGATTATGCTCACCACATATGCATTGTCACCATTAAACTGCTGGCAAAGACACAGACTGGCATCATCGTATACGTACTGACCTTGGCACTCTAGGATAAGTACCAAAATGTATAACAACTACTTTGCCAGTTCCTTTGAAGTTGACTAAAGCTGTATGATACTGACTGTCTTCCACACTGACCCAAATGATTCTTCTGCAGTTGTTGCTGGGGTAGATGCGACTTCAGCTATGGCTTGCTGCCTCTCCTGCATGACTTTCCCTAGCCTTAATATCTCATCAGTCTTCAAGGTCATCAGGCAAGACGTTGAAATAAAGGGGAAGATCTATTCATTTACTTCCTGTTACAGTACAGTAGTCATTTGGAGGGCTGCCTATTACAGACAACTGCTACTATGCTTGACACCGTGACATGGCCCACACATGGTAGGAATGGATGGGGAGAAAGAAGAGAAGGAGAAAGTGACATTACTAGGAAGCCATCACTGCTCTGCTTGTGGCCTGCTTGATACATAATGCTCTGTGCCTGTATGTAGTATAACTATTGTGGTATTACCCAGTCAGTCCTTCAGGGTTATTCCCCTTCAGAGGAATGCAGTTAAGCATCTGTCATTAAACAAAAAAAAATGTAAACTGTGTTAATATCTAACTGTCTTCTGCTGCTTGCTGTCATATGCTTCCAAATGTTTTGTCCCATGTCTAATAAAGGAATGTCTCAGCTGACATTTGCAGTTTTATATAATCAACCATTGCAAAATTATTGAACTTTTTCAAGAAAGGATTAACATAACTATTTCTCATAATTAAAGGGATGCTTTATTTTACATGGAATTGTAACAACTATTTTGAGAAGGCCCCAAAAGGGCCCATAACCATACCAGAAGAATGTAGAGTCTCTGAAATCACAGACACTCAGGTTAAAACAGTCCTCTCCAAAGCCAAAAACACAGCATCAATGGGACCGGGCATTGTCCCAGGCTGCGTCCTACATGAGCTCAAAGATGAACTAACCCCTCACCTAAACACACTGTTCAAACTCAGCCTCTCCACAGGCTACGTACCCACAAAGTGGCGCACAGCAGCGGTTATTCCGCTCCACAAAGGTGGAGCCACAACAGACCCCGGGAACTATCATCCTATAAGCCTGACTAGCTTGGTCTGCAAGGCTATGGAGTGCATCATCATGGAACTCATTAACAGAGACATTGGGAACCTCCAAACACTGGACCCTACCCAGTTCGGCTTTGTTAAGGGCAGATCATGCCTCCTAAACCTGGTGGACTTCTTTGAGACAGTTACCAAGGCTATAGATGAGGGAAAGGTGGTACACACAGCCTACCTAGACCTCACAAAGGCCTTCGACACCATTCCCCATTCTAGTATTATAGACAAGCTCACCAGCCTGAACATAAACCCCTATGTCACAAGATGGGTTGCCAACTGGCTCATGGACAGAGCCCACATGGTGAGAGTTGTGGGAGCTAGGACCGACTCTAAATCAGTTACAAGTGGAGTTCCCCAGGGCTCAGTCCTAGGACCCTTCCTGTTTGGCATATACTTCTCAGAGGTACAGGCAAGCACAGGAGGACTATGGCTGACCAAGTTTGCAGACGACTGCAAACTAGTCGCTATAATTGACTCTCCGGCTGACACAGACATCCTCCAAAAGGGTCTCACTGAGATGGATACCTGGTGTCAAAATCATGGCCTCAAGCTAAATGCCAAAAAGTGCATAGTCATCCCCTTTGGAAAAGACATAGTACCACAAACTACCACATAGGTGGTAGTCCCCTAAATACGGAAGACATAATAAGGGATCTAGGGACCCAAGTAGATAGTAATCTCACCTTTAATAATCACATTGCCAAAGTGGTTAGAAAATCCTTCTATGTGGCCCACCTAATCACAAAAGGGTTCGCATCCAGATCAAAAGAGGTCATTGTGCCCTTCTACTCATCACTCATCAGACCCATCATAGAGTATAACACCCCATTTGGGATGTACCTTACAAGACACCTGCAACAGCTGGAAAGACCACAGAAGTACCTCACCAAGAGGATCACCAGCCTCAAACAGATGCCCTATGCAGCTCGACTGAAGAAATTACATCTGTACTCGGTTGCATACCACCTACACAGAGATGATCTCTGCCTGACATGCAAGGCCATGTCCAACCCAGAATTGATGGACATGCTCCACCTAAAGAAAACCTTATCCCAGTGAGCCACATGCTCTAGGGATCTAAACC
>NC_056735.1:1825289797-1825392297 GCF_019279795.1 Protopterus annectens
CACACACTGCAGCTAGAATTACGAGAATTCTGTCTTTTACGGTAGAAAAAAGCAGCAAAAAAGCAGTATTTACTGTATTGTTTGCTCATATGAACTGCAAATATATATATATATATATATATATATATATATATATATATATATATATATGCAGCTTGATAACATTGCGTAGAATTGAGTTGTTGGTTTGCTTTTCTGCTAATACTGTGTCTACTAAGACAGATACACTTTGGGAGTCATAAACCAATACAAGAGCTTCATAGGAATGGCAATGGCATCAGTGGTCTGTTTATTATTTAAACTATGTAATTGCTACCATATGCTTTGCTTGTGTAACCATGATTAATGCTTACTGAATTGTATTGCTAGGTGCAAGCTGCATGTATATATACTTTAAAATATGACTTCATTCTGTTAAGTATTATTTCTGCTTGAATACCATTTCCTTGTACTGTGTATCTGTCTTATGTATTCTCTGTACCTCTTACTTTATTACCTCTTCCCTGCTTATAACCATACTGTTTTTGTCTTTTTTAGCTAATTACAGGGCATTTTCTCCTTGAAGACACCCCCCTTCTGGGACATAAGCAAAAATATATTTCGACTGCTCGCTTGTTATGGGACAGGTCTCACACTAAAAGACAACGAGCAGCAAGACTACCGTTTTAAAGCTTTTCACATAGGTGAATAATGTTGTTGTATACATAATTAGAGATTAGAGCTTTTTCTCTCTCTCTCTAATTGTAAGGTGTGCACAACAGTTAGGGCTCCCAAAATTGACCCCAACCTAAGCTCTGGTCAACATCTGGTTAAAGTAAATTCTTCTTAGTCATCACTACATGGTGCTACCCGCCTATATTTTAGCCTACTAATATTTTACAGTAACTTATTTATCCCTGTTAAATAACTGCTGCAAACTTATTACAATACCTACCCAAACCTATTCATTAGGTTTGGTGCACAGTCACTCCCATAAGTGTATCGTTGATAACCCCACTCAATAAAGTTAAATGCTTGATTCCACATACCTTTCCTTAGTCCTCCACTGATAGTTTTTTTAATAACAGCCCTGCAGGGGTGTGGTGAGCACACTCCGCTCACTCCACTCCCCTACCCTACCCCAATTCCCTCCCACCCCCACTATCTCTAGTTTTATTCATCATAGGCCACTCCTTCCAACCTCCTCATAGGCTCTAAGCCCCCCTGACTTCATCACCTCCCACACCCAAAACAACTAAAACCCTCCTACATCTCACATCATGCACACTAACTGTATTAGTAACATCCCTAACCTTCTTTAACCTACTTACTGTCTACCATCTTACTTCTCACAACACCACACTACACCAACTAACCCCAACAAAAACTATAGCATACATATACCATAACTCATCCCAAAATAGTTACACTGATATTTCACCATCACTCTTCAATCACAAACACCACCACTTTCAAGACCAAACTGCATGTTAATATACCAAAAATCAAACAATTATACATCTCATACACATCCTCTATACTTAATTACATTTCATCCACAATCCAAACCACTATCTTCAAATTGTTATGCCAAAGTGGAGATACTCATCCAAACCCTGGACCATCTCCCACTCGACATATTAACAACTCTACATCACTCTCAGTGAAAACACCAAAAGACATTTGCATTGTGACGTTAAACATCCATAGTATCTGCAACAAAGTATCTGACTTCCATGCATGGCTTACACAGTATACACCTGGTATAGCTGCTCTAACAGAAACCTGGCTCAAACCCCAGATATCAGACTCAGAAATACTTCCTCCTGGATATCAGATATTACAAAAAGATAGACTTCATAAGAAAGGGGGATCCCTAGCATTAATATACCATAACCACTTAAACATAATACCCCACCCAAAAATAGTTCTCACCTTCAATAATATGGAAATCCTATTAGCATCACTATTTTTCAACAACCATAAACAAATATCTATTGTCACCATCTATATTCCTCCAGGTCCCAATATCCCAACACTGATCGACTTCGTATCATGGTCTAACCACTACATCTCAAATGAAACCATCATCCTCGGTGACACTAATATAAATTGGCTTAAACTAACACCAAACAACTCCACAAACTCCATCAATCTGTTCAAATTTACACGACTTATACAAACCCCAACACATACAACAAACAGTCACCTTGAATCCACTTTAGACTGGATATTAGTATCTCACCCACAATATTACTCCAATCCCAACATGCTTCCCAACACCCTAAGTGACTACTTACCAGCCCTGATACACAGACTATCAGCCTCCACCCCAAGCATTCATTCATACAAATATATCAGAAATCTAGCCAGTTTTAGCCAGTGTCACTTTTGCAACCTATTGCAAACACTAAACTGGAACCCATTAAAATATCTTCCCTTAAATGAAGCAGTACATTACTTCAATACTGTCTTTCTAGATACCATTAATTCCATAGCCCCCATAAGAAAAAAGAGAGTTAAACATAACCTAACATAACATATCTAAGTCAACCAAACAACTACTGATTAATAGAGACTGAGCATGGCACAAATGGAGAAAAGATAAGACCCCATCCAGCAAAACTGCCTTAAAAATACTTAGAAACAAAGCAAAAAAGGCCATTAATCAGGACAAAAAGACTTACTTCTCTCAACAAATAAACACCCACAGTAATAATCCCAGACTTTTCTGGAAATCTGTCAACTCATTACTAAATCCTGGCAGCACCCAAAATCCATCTCCATTTCCAGACAAAAGTTCAGTTGAAATCGCTGAAATATTTAATAAAAACTTTATTAATATTATCAATAAAAGCTCCTTATATGCTGATAATCTCCCCCCAGAATACCTCAAAATCAGTGCTAAGGCAATAGGTTTCCCAGTAAGTATCCTTATAAACTGATCACTTGCAGAACACACAGTCCCTCAGCTCTGGAACAAATCAATAATCTTTCCACTTCGTAAAGGTGGAAACCCTCATGACCTATCTCATTTTAGGTTCCCTATTATATGATCGAAGACGCATTCTTTCGAATGCATCTTGATCGAACTTAAAAGCATGAAATGGCAACATATTGAAATGGCATATAAGCGAATTCTTTCCCTGGGAAAGAAATCACTTGGCCGCCTTCATTATTTTGCCGTTTTCGTCACTGTAGTGCGATCTCAGAGTTGGTATATTTAAGTGGGGGGATAATGTTTTAAAGTTTTTTGTTTTTTTTTCTTTTTTTGGAACAGTGATTTATTTCCCTGGGAAAAAAATCACTCTTCAAAGTGTTTGGGATTGTACGCTTTCGCTTACATCGGGTCGATAAATCAGCATTCACTTTTTTAAGCGTTCACTGAGTTAATATAGACCCTAATTTTAGACTCATTTCCATACTGTCCCCTCTAAAATAATGGAAAAATGCATCCACGAACAACTGGTTGAATATCTAACCAGCAACAACCTACTATCCCCTTCACAACATGGTTTTCGACCATTACTGCCTTAGTCTTCTTCACAAATTTCATCTCTAACACCCTAGACAGTAACCTACTTACATCAGTTCTGTTAATGGATCTCTCAAAAGCATTTGAAACAGTCTCCCATATTAAACTTATCCAGTGACTGCAATCACTAGGATGCTCTGATGCCACCCTAACTTGGTTAACTAGTTACTTGGAAAAAAGACAGTAATCCATAAAATGGCAAAATAACCTCTCTAGCTTTCTTCCAAACAACATAAAGGTACCCCAGGGGTCACTCTTACGACCCCCTACTATTCAAAAGTTTTATAAATGACCTACATAAAGTTCCCTCTGACTGTACTACCATATGATACGCAGACGATTCAACCATAATCTGTACCTCCAATAATTTCTCTGACCTCCAAACGTTAACACAAAAAGCCTTTACATCCATAGAACTCTGGCTAAACCAATCACAGCTGTTACTTAACCCTAATAAATCTAAACTACTCATCTTTGCATCTAAACCTGTTCCCACAGACTTTACTATATTCTCCATAAACAAAACCCAAATAGAGTTAGTAAATCAGGCCAGACTGCTTGGAATTACTATTGACAGCAAACTTTGTCTTGACTTGCATATTAATGTGTTGTTGTCTTTCTGCTTTTCCCGGTTAGGGGTCGCCACAGCGGAACTCCGGTCCACTAATGATTGGCAGTAGATTTTCACAAATGCCGAGATGCCAGCTCGACGTCCAACCTTCAACAAAGGCACGCCCTTTTACCGCATGTCTTTCGAACGCCCACCCAACCGCGGGGAGGACATGCAGACTCCACACAGAAGGCACTCCCTGCACTCCTGCCGAGAATCGAATGGGAGAAGCTCTTGCTGTGAGGCAACAACACTATCGCTGAACCACCACGGAAGTCTAGACTTGCATATTAATAATGCAATAAAAAAACTCACTTCAAATTAGGCAAACTTTACAGAAACAAAAAATATTTAGACAAATCCATCCGAATAAAATTTTCAAAAAGCCTTCTCCTTCCAACCTTACTCTATGGGTCTCCTATCTTCACCAATCTCCACAACTCTTTGCAACACAAACTGCAGTCCTGTTATTATAACATTGCAAAATTTGCATCAGCCCAACCAAATTGCACCCACCATTGCCAGGTCACTAAAGAATTAACTGGCTAGAATTTGCACATTACTTACATTACACACAACTTACCTTTGCCCATAAACTCATTTATAAACCCGAGTTTTGCCCTTCCCTGAAAAATATCATTGAACCTTATATCCCATCCAAAAAATCTATGCTCTGATAACAAACACCTACTTAAAGTATCAAAACCTAGTAAAAGAGCAGGTAGTTGCCTCTATTCCCATTCCATAAGTAAGCTATGGAACACCCTCACATTATTAGTTACAGAATTAGACAACATAATCTCCTTTAAAAGAAAACTAAAGCAACATCTCACTGATAACCCCAGCTGCACATGCAACACATATCCACAGCCTCCTTAATCTAGCAAAACTGTTTCACATAGCAAATGTACATGTGCATATGTTATGCTGTTACACCATATGAGTTATCCCTGATCTTTATTATCCTACTCCACACATCTATGCAACTATCTTAACACATTTTCTCTTCTGTCACTTTCTACTTTTAATACTACCATTAAATGCATACCACTTATAATCTACATATTCCCAACACCTAGCTATATGATTCTAACTATCCCTGGGATTAATGAAGCTTGCGCCAGGTGCAGGGCGTAGCGTAGGCAGTATAACACCAAATATGGCTGCTGAGCGATTCATGTACGATCCAATTCCATGTGCACTACCAGCGTATGCCAGATCTGCGCAGCTCTCAGCTCATGTATGCTAATCACCCCATGCGGAGTAGTGCAGCATGCAAATGAAGGTACATAGCGATTCATGAAATGGTACAGGCATAGCCTAACCATACAGAAATGTAAACCAAAAAAAAACAGTTTACATTTTTCCAAACAGAACATCAGAGTCATGAAAGTGGACAAAACTTACGTATTACAAAGTTAACATATGCCAATGGCTAAATATACAGCCAAAAAAACACGCACAACACATAAAAAATACATTTAATGTCATGGCCACACCAACGCAAAGTACAACCGCAGGGCATGTGTGCACAAATGGGAACACAAGGAAAATATATACAGATGTCATAAAATTGCAATGTAACACAAATCATGATTTCGCCATAATAGTCAATGGTATGCATGCTACACCACAACCAAGGTGCAAGGGTTGCTAAGGGTTTGTGACAGTGTTCAGCACGGTAACTATGAATTAGTAGTCAATGCCATGAAAATGAGGCAAGTAATACTGAATCGCAAATGTCCCGCCGGCCTAAGGATGTACCATATGGTGCAGCAGTACAACACCGAGGAGTGGCCTGGAGGTATACATGACATCAGCAGTGGGGTGTGCCACTGCAGCTGTAAGCACATTGGAGCATTGCTAATCCGGGTTGCCCATTGCTAAGCAAAGCCACAGGATAGGGGTGTGGATGTAGCCATAGGTTTGCTTAGCTGAGAGCACACATGGTGATCGAAAGCACATGTGTACGTGGATGACAATGTGCTCGAAACCCGGTAAACAGCTGCGCGCGGCACACACCACAGCTGAAACAGGAAGGTTACAGGAAGACAATAAGGAAATGCAGTAGGGTAATTGGAGTACAACTGAGTAATTAACACCTATTAACTCACAGTGGGCCATTGACGGTAGCTAACAAGGCTGCTAGTAGCAACCTGCAGAACAGGATAGGGGAGGTGCCGGATTGCAAAGAAAAGTGAACTGTCACAACAGAGTAAAGCAAACCTGCAGTAGATTGGCTATAGAACACATTTTGTAACACAATCCTGGGTTGGGAAAGTACAAAACAAGAAAGCAGGCTGCTGGATGCATGCCTGACAATGGGAGGGGAATCATTATGAAAAGTGAAGGCAAGGGCAAGAGGTGATCCACGACAGCTGAATGTAATTCAAAACCAAAGGCACCACAATAGCAGTACCTGTGGTAAAACACATAAGCAAGATACCCTGCAGCTCTGATTGTACATACACACCCTATGACATCATCAGTGTCCAAAGCACAATAGTATAAAGTGTGAAGGCACCTCACACACACTCGTGTATTCCCAAACACTGCACCATTGGTGTAAACAGATGGAGAACTTTTACAATGTACTTGTTGGGAGCTGCCATAGCTGTGATTCATCACCATGTGTTGGAGACTGAACGTGGTGTGGAGTATGATGTTGGCAACCACCTCAGGCCCCGGAGGAGGAGAAGAATGTTCAGACCAAGGGTAACCTACCAGGGGCTAGATGATCTGGAGATAGAGCATTACAGGGTGGACAGGGACATCATACAGCAAATTGTTGAGCTGTGCCGGCCACGCCTCAGAGCCAGAAACAACAGAGGGGAACCCATCCCAGTGGACACGAAGGTATGTGTAAGCTTGAGAATACTAGCCGCAGGTACCTTTCAAAGGCCAACTGGAGATATCATGGGGATCTCACAGGCATCAGCATCCAGGGTACTCCATAAGTTCCTGGATGCCATGTTACCACATGCCAATGAGCATATATACTTCCCCCAAACTCAGGAGGAGTTGGCCAGAAATATGTGCCTCTTCCACCATGTGGCAGACTACCCAGAGGTACTGGGTGCAATAGACTGCACGCACATACATATCAAGTCATCACCTGGTGAGCATGGTAGGCGCTACATAAACTGCAAGGGATACCACTCCATCAACTGCCAGGTCATGTGCAATGCCCAGGGCATTATCATGGATGTGTGTGCTGGCAGCCATGGAAGCTACCATGACTCCCACATCTGGCATGCCTCACAGCTGTACCAGGTATTTGTCAGGGGGGACATCCCATATGGCCACCTTGTGGGGGGATGCTGGCTATGCACTGGAGCCGTGGATGATGACTCCCATCAGAAATGCACACACACCCATGCAAGAATGCCATAATGAGGCACACGCACAAACCAGAATCATCATAGAGTGTGTGTTTGGGATGCTGAAATCACGGTTCCATTGCTTGGACATATCTGGTGGAGTCTTGCAGTACTCTCCAGGCATGTGTGCCCACATCTTCATAGTATGTGCCATGCCACATAATATGATCCTGCGGAAACAGCTGCAGCAGGGACATAATGGTGAAGGCCCTCACAGGCCACCTCAATTGCCAAGGGTATCACAGGCACAGAGGGATTCAGACCACGAACACCCTGTGCCAGCCTCAGTAGGCAGATGGAGGCATGCCCAATATGCCCATGCCTTGGCAAAGAGGAAACGTATAGCACATACACTGATAGTGGAGGCCCTTATGGACTGACACACTTCTCCACCTGCACACACAGTAAAATGGATGGCACACACATGACCACCTGTAAATTGTCATGTATAGGTGGTCTACTGTGTGCATCCTACATAAGCAGCTCTCAACTATTGCACACACAACAGCTATTGGTACAAGGTAAGTCAACACCTGAACAGTAAATTAAGCTAACAGCATGTGTTCATACTGTATGTATAGGTTCCTAGGTACATCAGTAGGTACATGCCTGATTGTCAGAGGCCATTCATCAGCCTAGCCAAAATGTGTCTGCTGTCGCCACCCCATTGATTAACTAACTGTCCCTCTGTGGAGCAGAGCCAATTGCAGGATCCCTGGAGTGTAAGCACTGTTCTCCACCCACTCTGGAAGGATTCCCTGATGTGTTAATGAGGGGCTCCGTATAATGTAATCAGGGATGTAGTTCCAAAGCATGGGGAGTGCCCATGACAGGTATCTGTCACCCCAGCATTCTCCAGTTATGGTTGTGGCAAGGTGTAGCACATTACAGTGTCTGGGTCACTGTGACATGGATTCCCATAGCTGGAGCACATCCATTAAGCATCACTTGGACATACCATTAATAGGTATCATCCATATGTAAACTAACTGAATTACACATTTGTTTGCAGTATGGAGGAACAGCCGTAGTACAGTCCACTTACTAAACACCATAACACTTGTACATATCCCAGATGCCCCAGTGGTAAAGCCACTGACTGTCTCGTGCATGTTCCTGGTTCCACAACCTGCAAGGGCTGTTACGTAATTCCGATGTCCCAAATAATGGATGTTGGATGCAGGTCATTAGAGTACATTTAAGCACATGTTAGCAGGTTTATGCGCCGGCAAGTGCCGGTAAGCTTCGTTTAAACATGACTACATGGATATGCGCAAAACACTTCTAAGCTTTGCTGAATATCGCACAGATCACGGGCAAAGCTGGCCAGAACCACTGAAATCTGCGTTATTCACCCTTGTACTAATAGTACCTGCTCTGAGAGGTAAAACGACCACTGGCAGGAGTAGAACACGCAACCATGTACACATTCACCTACCACTAAGCTACCTGAGATGTACCAACGGCAGGTGTGTATTGTGACAGGTTAAAACACAAAAGGGCAGAGTTCGGGAAATAGTATACACCGCCATGTACCCAACGAAAGGTGTGTTTCTCTCTCTCTCTCTCTCTCTCTCTATATATATATATATATATATATATATATATATATATATATATGTAATATAGAGATATAAAGGGTGATAGAGAGATATATGTCGCTATATACGGATATACATATATATGCAAATATATAGATAGGTTAACAACATGTACACAACCATGGAGGTACATATAAATAAGATACTACCAAATACCGAATGCTTTACATACCGACACGCGTAATCACTAGGCTTAAAGACTGAAAGACCACAGTACCGGAACACTAGAACCGCAAGTACTATTATCATGATGTTAAGGGACATTTAATTAGTGCTTCTGGTGCTGCGGTCCAGGTAGGTACTGTGTTTAAGTGTGTTTCTGATTGCTGTAGTGTGTGTAAGTGTGTGTTCTGAGTGCAGTGTGTGTTTCTGTAGGACTGTAATGTGTGTGTTTGCTTTGTGTGTCTGTTCGTGCTATCTCGGAGGTAGATTATTACAGTAGGTGTGGTGTGGGGGGCGCAGGCACCCACATGGGGTGTGTATGGGGCATGGCCACTTGGCCATACGTAGTGTAGGATGGTTTGTTTGGATGTGATGGGTAGCAGTGTGTGTGTGTGTGTGTGTGTGTGTGTGTGTGTGTGTGTGTGTGTGTGTGTGTGTGTGTGTGTGTGTGTAAGTGTGTGTTGGTGTCTTCTGTGTTTGTGTTAGTTCCAGGGGTTTGACTGTTGCGAGTTTGAGTGTTCGGTATTGTGGGGTTTGGGAGTCTAAGAACGGTAATGTGGTTGTTGGAAATGTGTCCGTTCCTGAATCCGTGGGTATGCCATATACAGCAGTTGAAGTCTTCAAATATGTGCACAAAATTGACCATAGCAATCACAAATTCCGCCACGACCGAATGTTATGAACAAAGGATATGGAGACTATATTATAGCAATAACCCATGCCTGCATGTGGGTAATGCTGGATTTACCCACGGTTGTCTTTGTTTGGCCACTCGGGCTTCGCAGTCATGAACAAACCACACCATCTGTGGGTAAATTCACCAATACCCACACCCAGGCATGGGTTATTGCTATAATACACTATTACAAATATGAGCTATGGACATGAGCTAAACATAGGGTTACCACCTGTCCCACCTTGCGAGGGGCAGTCCCTCTATGTGCAGTAGTGTCCTGACCAAAATGAGTACAAATACTAATGTCCTACAATCTCGAGACGTTCTGCATGTTCCATAGTTAATGTAATGGTTGCATAAAATAGCCATCTGTATCTAACGTACCTACATGTAACAAGAAACAGGATAAGCAAGTAAACCACTACAAGAATATAAGCTTTTATATAGGCATATATGTAAAGTTCTATACTTTGTACTGACCGTGGGTATGTGTCGGCCTCTAAAATCCGATGTGTGTCCTGCAAATGTCCCACTATGGCCATTTGAAAAGGTGGCAACCCAAGCCAAAGAGGTTCAGTCACCAACACAACTCCAATGAGTGCAAATATCTGTGACAGAAATACACGAGACAGCTTTCATGTAGCAACATTTCATTACATACCGATGTATTTCCGAAGGGATTGAAGGACCAACATCACCTGCATGATATATAGGAACCAATTAACAATGGCTTAATGAATAAGCCTGCAATAACCATAGTATTAGTCTACTAAATGATAGGTCTTCAATTAGGGAAAGAGCCCTCACACACATATGGAATATGTATAAATGCAGTTCCTACACACCTTCATCTGCTATGTACACCCACCTACATCTCCCCCACACCTGAAACAATTGTAATACAGACTGTAATAACATCACAAACATCCACTCACTCTATGACATCTGCAGAAGCCTTAACATACCTTGTGAGAGACACACTATAATGGCCCTATGTGAAATCGTTGCTATTGTACAATGGAACAGACGCCGATGTTACAGGGTTTGTTTGCAATAATCCAGTATCAGACGAGTGATATAACAGCTACACTCACATGTAGAACTACATCCTCTAGCCATTACACACAATCCATGGGGGCCATGAAGTTAACATATCTCTGTGTCTCTCCATATAGCTGTTGACATTCATCACAAACAACACATCCAGGCCGTCTTCCTCAAAGGTAGGGCAAAAGGACAACGCCCAAGTGGAGTATTCAATTATACCCCACTGTTGCCAAGTAATTGGCTAATGGAGTAACTGCACAGCTGATGTGCATGTAATCATCTACTCCGGAACACCAATTGGTGGCAGGATACCACGTTACTGGTATCTACGTATAAAAAGATGGCTTGTCATACATTCAAACCATATGTACGTACGAGAAAACCGTTAAAACAGAAAAGGAATAGGACTAATATTATCGTCAACTGGGACTATTAAGAAGGTATGTAGAACACTCAGTATGTTAGTGTATGTAGTGCCTGTTCTGTATTAATGAAAGTGTACACAATGCATATAGTGGGAAAAGGTATTATGTAGTGATGTATTGTTGAGCATAGTAATGCTCTTAGAAATTGTGTGTACTGCTGTGGGCCACAAGGTAAACACCTCATACACCACAAGGGATGCTACATAAGGACTTTAAACACAACAATTCCACTCCAGCTGCTGTCAGTGGCAGGGTTTGTCCAACAAGTACGTGCCATAACAGGGGATAGTATGTGTTGATATACTGTAACAGTAGGCATATGTATGGGCGTATAACTGAGAATACCATGTCTAAGGTGGCCCTGCTGTGCAATTATGATTTGCATTATGGGATATTGTTGCAAAAATGTGAAATGTACAGTATTGTAGGTAGATATGTCTAACATTTTACATAGCATTACTGTTATATTATGCAAACATCAGGTATGTCTATTGGCATGTACAATACACAATAACAGGATACATATGACTTGTAGTCACCAGTGTATCAGGATGATAGCTAATTGAAATGGAAGAGCTAGTCAATTATCCATGCACAGAGGACATGTAATAGCTTCATAGGTTCATAGTTAGGTACTATGCTGTCTGGCCAAGTCCATTCGTAAGCCTAACTACAGTGTTTTCACTTGCAGCACCTCCCTAGGTTAGTGTCCTGTGCCTGTGAACAGCAGAGCCATTCATTTCCTGCACCTCTGTACAGCAGAGTCACCGCAGTGATCCCTGGTGTACATGTCTGTCTCCCATCCCCCCATCGAGGTATCTCTTGAAGAGTGCTAGTGAGGTTCCCTGCCTGATGTACATAGGAATCATGTTCCAAAGCATGGTGAGTGTCCGGGTCAGAAATGTATCCCTCCAGCACATCCTAGTCATCGTTGCGTTTAGGTACATATCCCAGAGCATGTGTCTCTCAGTGGCTTTTGCTTATGTGGAGCATATCCATCAATATTGTTTTGGACATGGGTCTTGTATGTTCAGCAGAGATCACCTCTGAGTATGTTGTATGCAAATGAGTACAGTTGGGGTGTCTGTAGTTGGGCTGCATACATCATCCTTTGGAGGTCAGTAATCCTCTTGGTGTGGTAATGTTGTGGTATTTAAAGCCGTTGCTGTTGTCTCGTAAGGTACATCCAAAATGGGGTGTTGTACCCTTTAATGTGTTTCATAAGTCATGAGTAGAGAGGTACAATGGCTGCCTTTTTTCTGGCTACAACCCATTAGCGATTAGGGTGGCCACATAGAAGGATATCCATGCCACCTTGGCAATATGGTTATCAAAGGAGTGGGTGCTACCTACTTGGGTTCTAAGATCCCTTATTATGTCTTATGTATGTAGGGGACTACCACCTATGTGATAGTCAGCGGGTGACTGGTGTAATCCAAAGGGGATGTCTATGCACCTTGTGGCATGCAGCTTGAGGCCATGTTATTGACACCAGGTATCCGTCCCAGTGACACCCTTATGGAGGGTGTCTGTATCAGCTGGTGAATCAATCATGGCCCCTAGTTTTCAGTCATCTGCAAACTTATTTAGGGTAAGTCCTTCTGTGCTAGCCTGTACCTCAGAGAAGCATATACTGAACATGAGGGGCCCTATGACCGAGGACTGGGGGACGCCAATTGTAACTGATTTACAGTAGGAACTAGGGTATGCCACCCTCTCTGTGTGGGTTCTGTCCATGAGCCACTTTGCATAACATCTTGTGACGTAGGGGTTGATGTGCAGGTGGATGTGTATGTTGACAATACCAGAATGGGGAATGGTGTTGAAAGCCTTTGAGAGGACAAGGTAGGCTGTGTGGACCTCCTTACCCTCATCTACTGCCTTGGTAACTGTCTCAAAGGACTCCACCAGGTTTAGGAGTCATGGTCTAGCCCTATCAAATCCAAACTGGGTGGGATCAAAGGTTTGGAGGCCACCAATGTCTCTGTGAATGAGATCCATGATGATGTGCTCCATAGCCTTGCAGAACAGTCTAGTCAGGCGTATAGGGCAATAGTTCTCCTGGTCCATTGTGGCGCCACCTTTGTAGAGTGTGATAACTGTTGTTGTGCACCATTCAGTGGTTACAATGCCTGATGCAAGGCTATTAGTGAATTTGGTGCCCAAGTGGGGAGCCATTTCATTCTGAAGTTCATGTAAATCGCAGCCTGGGATGTTGTGCGGTCACATGGATTCTGTGTTCCTGGCTTTAGAGAGTGCAGCTTTGAACTACGTAGCTGTGACTGCAGGGACTCTGCATTGTTCCTGTATAGATTTGGGCCCTTTAGGGTGTGAGAGGGGTGTAAAGTTAGCACTGAACCTATCTGCCAGGATGTTGCCAATATCAGTCGGTTCTGTAATGTTCGTGCCTAACTGCTGTATGTCAGAGCAGATGTGGGTATTGCCATCAAGAGTAGTGACATACCTCTAGAACGCTTTGTGATAGTCCTTGGAATGAGTCACAGTAATGTTTACGTAGCTAGCTTTGGAAGATGTGATAAGGGATCTCAGATTCCTACTGAGGCTGACCAGGGAGCTACTCCACTCATGGGATTGTACTCTACTTTGCAACAGTCTCCTCTTTCTGTTGTACATTATGTCCATGGCAGTGGACCACCAGAGTGGCATCCATTTTCTGGTGGGTACCGTCAAGGCTCTGTTTGGGATAGCATGATCCATGCAGTCATGTAACTGCTAATTAAGTGCAGTTGTGTATGATTCAGCGGTTGTAACTGTATTGTCCATCTGCACGGATGTCATGACATTTACTACTGCTGTCATAAGAAGCCTGAAGTTGGCTTTCTAGAATTATTGTACTGTGTTTTCCATAAAGGGCGTGGTGCCAGGATGTGGATAACAAGGGTGATTAGCGTACGTTCAGATCTGACCAATGAGGAGATAACCCCAGGTGTGGAACACCAGTCACATATGTTGGTAATGCCCAGGTCTAGAATATTGTTGGTCCTGGTGGTGGTGTGGATAGGTTGATCCAGCCAATTGGAGGTTATGAAGCCTAGAAAGTGTTGGCCTAATGTGTCAGTACATGAGTAGGTATCCCAGTTAATGGTGGGGTAGTGTCAGTCGCACATCAGTAGTCTCTGTTTGAACCCTACTTTCCAGTACACCAAGAAGTGAGGACCGTTAACTGTGGGGTATGGTGTGGAATCTGTAGCAAGCTACAATTTGTATAGCAGTTATGGCCACAGTTAGTTGCACTTGGATTACCTCTGATGCATTGTGCTAAGCAACCAGCCTGGGGGTGTGTATATCCTTGGGAAATATGGACACACCTCCACCGTGGGTGTTCCGGTCCTGGTTACATGACTGAAAGGTGTGGTCTGATTAATAGCCTGTTAGTGCAGGGGTGCTCTCAGGAGCCTAGAAGCAGGTCCCAGTCACTGCAGAGATATTGAAGTGGTCCATTACAAGAAGTGCCTCAGGTGAGTGCATTTGAGATGAAGATGTCAAGCATTGAGTAACATTACCCTCAGGTTTTGCTTGCCTGTTCCTGTTATAGTGGTGAATATGTTATTTGAACCGTGCCTAAAACAGGCACTATAGGAGAAGCAAGAGCCTTAGACGTAACCCGTAATCCCAGGGCCGACAGCTGCAGGCCATCTGTGCCAAAGCATCGTGGTCTGTCGACCATGTCATTCAAAGCAGACAGATACTGGATACCCTTGTAATGACACCAGAAGCATAGCCAACTGTTGAAGTGAATAATTCAGTCCTTGTACTGCGTTATCAGTCTGGACGAATGCAGAATGCTTCTCAGGGCTAGGGTGATACCTGCCTGGGCTACAAGATCGGAGCGCTATTCCATGTCTCTGTACATGTAGTCCAGGAAGTTACATCTTGGGGCATTCACACTAACATGGAGAATGACACAGTCATATTGCACCTGTTGAGGAGTGACCTGAGTGCATAGGTTATGTTGCGGATCCTGTTACCTGACAGCCAGCTGAAAGTGACTATCACTTTGTGTAGCCTGCTGAGTGGGACATCAGTGTGACCGCCTATAGAGTCACCTATGACTAGTGTGTTGGGTACGTTATATCTCCCTATTGGCTGTAGTTGATGGGCACACTGAGTCTGTGGGCTATAAGTAATTGATGTTGTGTTGGGTGATGGGGACTGCCTGCATTTCTGCTTTGGAGTTCTCTGTTGCCTAGACAGAGTAGTATTTAGAGGCTCCGCAAATGTTGTAGTCTTACTATGTGTGGCCTGTGGTGGTGGAGATCTAGTGAGACTATGTGATGAGTGTGGTGTGGTGCAAACATTTAACACCCCCACATGATTGTCAGGTTCAGTCTGGGTTGGAGAGAGCTTTACCTCCAGCATGGCTACATATGTGCATCTCCCACAGGTTGTAGTGTTGTATGTTAGGAGGGGAGCATTGACTGTGTACATGAGACAATTTCTATATTGCCTCATGATGCCCATATTCATCATATAGACAGGTGATAACACTGGAAATTGACACTTGTACATGCCTGAATATTTAACTATTTCCCACTAGATATGTGAGGAAAGTGTGTACAACAGCTGTTTTACTCTAAGCAAGCAGGAAATGTAAGTACAAACAGTGTTTACCTGTAGGAAATGAGGAGGATTGAGTGCTATAGTAATTAGTAGCTCATGAAGTGCTTACATGTTCTGAACAAGTGCTGAGCATGAATAAGCAATACAGATAGGGTGTTGGATAACATAAACACACTGTCTCCCCAACAGGTACACAATCACATATCCATGAACACTACAGAGCCCCTGTAACCATAACTATGATGGTACAAGGCGCACTCAGAGTGCATGTGACCTGTCCACATCCCTGGTTGTATCATACACATATGGCAAAACAGTTTCCTCTAACATACACATCATGTAAAACATAGCTTCATGTCAGTCTGTGAAAACACTGAATGGTGCACACCAACAGTTATCACAACCCACAAAGTGGAGACACCACTCATAATGGGAGGCACTGCACTATTACCCTGCTGAAAGTCCATGAACCTTAATCAACGTATATGTTGTTAGCAGTACAGATGTAGATGACAGTACGGATGATTTCACACTGCATATCATACCTGTGACAGGTCATAGGACATCATCACCCATACTGTGTTCCACCTACACTCAGTATACTAGATGTACCTTTGTATGTCACAGGAGTGTTCTGCCAGTGGACTGTTGACAGAACCAACACTACAAAAGGTGTCTGAGTGATATGTGCATATCACACCAGTGGCAGCTACAGTAAAAAAGGGTTAATTCGTTGTACTCCCCCTCATTGTAGCCCATACCACACAGACAAATGGGAGGCATCTGCGTATGTAAGTCTGTGAATGGCTATGACCTAGGAGCAATAGCTGACTCAGTGCTGTGGACAACGTACAGAATGGGCTTTGTGGGTGAGGTGTGTGATATATGTGCACAATCTGACAGCTGCATATTGCATTGTCACCACTAGGTTAATAACCCTGTACCCATGAACTACCACCTAGGCAGCGGTCAACATAATGGACACTGTGTGTAAGGGATGGTGCTGTGCAGTTTACCTCCCTGAACTAGTGATGTCACCAAGCCTATTAGGTAGTCATAAGAGGCAACCCTAGTCATGACAGGGTGCCATCCATGAGCATGGAGATCATTGTACAGCCATACTCATCACTCAAGTGACCAATATCGGATCACATATCACCTTTAAGGGGTATTGCCCATGTTTGGATGGGTGACACCAGCCTTCACAATCCTCATCTCCACTATGTAGCATGATGCCTACCCTGCATAAAGACATGTCCAACACTGTGATGTTGGACATGCTACACGTACATATCCTGATCTGAAATACATACGTCATGGACATCCACCTTCCTAGTACAAGGATCACCACATGCTAGACAGATCCTTGTGTCATACACGTAACATACTCCTGCCATACTATGCAACCCTGTCCAGCAAAGCTGCACATTTCACCTCTGTCAGACATGGTGTGATGACCGCATGGTAGATGTATTATTAACCTTCTGGATCAGTTATGTGGCACTGCTTCACCTGGCGCCAGAAACATGGCTGTCGGCTACAGGTAGAAAACCTTACATCCTACCTTCATACATGGCCCAGGAAATACAGACTACTACATGACCTTGGCCGTACATGCTATAGTTGATAACCATCCCTGCAAATACCATCTGGCTAGCCATTGTTCCATGTGTATCACATGTGCAACACAGGCGATACGTGGCAGGATGTTGAACTGCTGTACAGTGCCATGTAGATGTATATGGCAAAACACATGCATGTAAAGGCTCCCGTGTGCATGTCTGCATTGTCACAGGTCATGTCCGTTAAGGCAGTGTATGTGTTGATATGTGACATATACACAGCATCAAGGTCAACAGCATTAATGTGGACACATCCAGGCATGTGCTGATAGGTAAGAACACCAGTACAGGCAAACAGACATGCCCACATCAAGACAGCATTCACATGGAGTATGAGCAATGTAATCAGGTGTCACACATATACGGTGATAATATCCAATCCCCATTGGGTGACACAAACATGTCAGTGGTGTCAATGTCATGAAGATTTGCAAAGACAACTGTTCATATGTACTAAATGTAATACACATGTATGTGCAGCTGTATCTCTGTGCATCTCTGAGATACTGTGACCTGTCTCCATCATTATGTCTTCCAGATATGCCTCGAGCAAGGATCACAGCTTATACCCACTTGGAGGATGAGGCCCTTATACCTTACCTCCAAGACAACTATGATGTCTTGTTTAGCCATGTGCCACAACATGCACAGCAGCACGATGACCTGTGGCAGGAACTTCGCAGGAGGGTTAATGATGTGGGTGGCCATAACTGCACATACCAGCAGGTGCGCAGACACTGCATGGACCTGATCAGACATGCGAAACAGCCTGCAAATGCAATCACCAGGGAACAAGGTGCAACAGGTGGTGGGCCACCAACCCAGCCCCCACTCACATGTACCGAGGAGCTACTGGCCAACCTGGGGACACCATCAGAACAGCATCCACAAACCCTAGCTGCCATCATGGAGGTGGGTGTCTCTCAACCACTGTTCCTGGAGTTGCCTGGTAAGTCACTACTGCATATATAACTATTATATCCCATTTAGTTGCATGTGTCACTGTACAATATGTAATATAACATCATATGCAAGGCATGTATACACACATGCCGCATACTATAGTATGCTACTCTGTGTATGCACACATGTGCATACTCCATAGTATATCCTATTGTACTGGCAAATGTGTTAACATGCACATTGCACCCTGTAGCTGTCATACAGTCATGGATAATGATCATACTGCTGTGTCACCCCTATATAGGTACCTCTGGCATTCCGCAGAGACAGCAGGCCGTTGAAGGTGAGACAATTATAAGTATCAGGCATGTTAATGCACAGATCTATTTGCCATGTGGCTAGTTAACACATGTACACATAATGTATGGTCCGGTCACAATATATAGGTCGCATCTTTAATCCATCACACTGGCTACCCATGTGCAATACTTACAAACTAAGTGAAACACTGACATGAAACCACAGAAGCTGTCATTGCTAGATGTGTGGACAGCTGTGCATGCAACGGTGGAGGTGTTGATCAATGTAGGAATATGTACTATACATCAGAACTACACATGTGGGGTACACAAACAGTACTACACAGTGAGATGGAGTATGGGCAGCCCACAGGATTCACCATTGTGGAATATGCCCCTGCAATGAGTGCACATATTGTGATGTGCCATCTGACATGTTCATGACATGTAGTGGTCCGGTTGCAACATTGTCTCACTATCCCATAAAACATACCCCACATACCAAACATACAACTCTTTGTCTGCATAACCCTGTGGACAGTGGAGTATCTGACATCTATGGGTGCATGTCATATGGGACAACACAGACATGTGAGATAGACAGCCATCACAACCATTTGGCCAACACATGTTCACACATGGCCATGGTGGATGGCCAGAGACATGTAGCAACACACAGTAGATGTGATGTGTTTGTGTGTACACCCTGATGTACATTGGCTACACATGGTCTAACTATAGCATTTGTTGAATGGTTATATTGCAGATGTGGAACATCCTACAAGCCTGTGCACAGCTTGTGGAGGCATCACTTAATTCAACCACATAAGATGTGTTGAACATCATGACTGTGTCACAGCATGACAGTAGTCACCTGTACAGCATCCACATACATACACAGACAACCACATCAGGCCACAGATACAGTACATTTCCCTTGCTGCTGTTGGACATCACTGTCAGCCATGCACCTTGTGTGTGTGGTACACAAATGTCATGTGGGACATGGTGTATTGACAAGTCTGCCATGTGTGGACATGGTTGCCAGGCAGCTAAGATATGTTAGCAGATGTGCAGGGGTGTCATCCGTATGTCCTTCGGTGACCTGTCATACATTAGACATCATGGTTTAGCCTGTATACACCTCAGCAACGTGGGTTACAATCCACAGTATATATGTGTTATGTATGCACACAGTCATGACTATGCACTGTGTGTGTAATCCACACTGTATAGCTATAGAGACACCTCATGATTCCATGCAATGGCACTGTGTCTGTACTTCACACTGTATAGAAATATAGACGCCTCATAATACCCTTCAATGGTCATGCACATCTGCTAAAAGTGCATTTTATCTGTAGGTTATACAGACAACACTGCAATGTGACACCATTACACCACTGTACATGTGTCAGGACACCATTGTGTCAAACATGTATGCATGTTAATGCACACGTCAGCAGATTACATGTCATACTACATGTTAATGTCAAGGTCATATTTTATTTATTTATTTTACATTTGTTGACCGGGCTAGTCCAACTGGATACATGTCCATTTTCAGTGGAGGCCCGGGGAGAAAAGCTCCAGTTACACAGCATAATAAAAACATACAAAAACATAAAATAACATTTTGATTTAACATTTATAGATTAAACATTTTAAAACAACATTTTGAAACATCTAAAGAAAAAGTTAGGCAATGGCATTAATATGGAATAATACCTCTTCAGTTAAGAAAAATTGGAATAAGACAGAGGAAAAATGGGTAGAAGAGTTAAAGATAAGAAGTAGTACTCAGGAGAGAGAGTGCTATGAATAAGGAGGACGGTTAGTTTAAGGAATGGTTAGATGTAGAGATTATGGTTGATAATGATATTTTGTGGTTGACAGATAGTTAGAGAAAAAATAGTTAGTCAGGGTTGGTACAGGAGCATAACCAGTGATTGGAGAAGAAAAGTTTTAGGTTAGTTTTAAATAGTGAGAGAGAGGTGAGGGTAGTGAGGTCATTTGGTAATTGATTCCATATTTTACCAACTGAGTTTGAGAATAAAGAATCACCTGCTAGGTTATTAGAGAAGGAAGTGTGTATCAACATTTTGTTGGCAGAGCGAAGATTCTTTAAGTTATTATATGGTCTTATAAGGGTAGAGAGAATTGGGGTGTTATCGGGTTGGTGTAGGGCTTTGTAGGTGATTATAAGTTGGTTAAATTGTAGTAGGTGCGGTAATTCAAGCCACCCTAGCTGTTTTAGATTTGGACAGTGATGGGTTCTGTGAGGAGAGTTGGTAGCAAATCTAGCAATATTATTGTATGATCTAGTAAGTTTGTTAAGATTATTTTTAGAAAGATTGGTATATATGGGCAAAGCATATAACAGGGTAGAGATTAAATGGGTTCTAGCTATTGTGGCTCTGGCTACTGGTGTCAGGAAAAATTTGATACGATAAAGGGATCCAAGTTTTTTGTTTGTAGATTTAATTGTGGAATTTATGTGAGTGTCAAACTTTAGTTGATTGTCAATAGTAATTCCAAGGAGTTTGGTGGTGGGGTCAGGAGAGATAACGGTACCATTGTTAGATGTAAGTGTGAAATGAAGAGGGGGCGATAGATGAGAGGGAGTAAAGAGCAGTAATTTGTTTTTTTTAGGGTTAAGGAGAAGACAGTGGTTGGAGAACCATTGTTCAATAGTTGAGAAGGCTTTTTGTGTGAGAGAATGAAGTTCAGTTTGGGATGAGGCAGAACAAATGATAGTAGAATCATCAGCATATTGGATACAGGTAGACAGTGGAATAGAGAGATGAAGGTCATTTATAAAAATGGAAAACAGTAGTGGACCTAAAATAGAGCCTTGTGGGACACCTAGAGAGGTAGGAAGAAGGTCAGAAAGATGGTTTTGCCAGAGAACAGCTTGTTTTCGGTTTTCAAGATAGGCTGTGAACCAGTTCATGGCGGGATAGTCAAAGGAGAGGGACTTCAGTAGGAGGAGGAGAAGTTGATGATTAACCATGTCGAAGGCTTTAGATAGGTCTACAAAGAAAGCAGAGGATAGAGTATTATTATTACGATTTTTGTTGATACAGTTGGTAAAGGATAGTAAGGCTGTGGTGGTACTATGAAACGGTCTAAAACCGTGCTGACAGTTAGCTAGGAGCTGATGGCAGAGTAGGTGGGTTATAAGTTGTTTATGGATACATTGCTCCA
This sequence comes from Protopterus annectens, assembly GCF_019279795.1. Classification (NCBI taxonomy): domain Eukaryota; kingdom Metazoa; phylum Chordata; order Ceratodontiformes; family Protopteridae; genus Protopterus; species Protopterus annectens. The sequence goes on from NC_056735.1 coordinate 1,825,311,825, forward strand.
TGATTGTAGCAAGTGGGGAGAGTAGAGCAATGGGACGAAAGTTAGAGAACTCAGTAGAGTCACCACCTTTGTGAAGAGGAATAATTTATGAGATTTTCCAGATTGATGGGATTAAACCTTCTTTTAAGGTTCTATTGATCAATATGGAGATTGGGCAGGCAATGGCTTTAGCTCCTATTTTGAGGTATTCGGCTGGTAGCTTGTCAGCTGAGGGGGTATTAGGTTTTAGTTTTTGAAGTAGGGAAGAGATATAGGAGGTGGGTATAGGCTCTAGGTGAAAAGGGGGAGGAGCAGAGCTTGGACTGGGCAAATTAGAGGTATCTGGGTTTTGCTGATTTGCTAGATTTAGTATGGTAGTAGTAAAGAAAGAATTAAAGGCATTAGCTGTTTGCATTGGACAGTCAGGGTTGGAGCCTAGTGGATTAGGTGATTCAACTCTGCCTGGGGATAGTAGTGTGTTAATAGTAGACCAGAATTTTTGTGGTTGTTGAAGAGATGATTGTTGTAGCTGTATATAAAAGTTCTTTTTGTCTTGTAGGATAGCTTGTTTTTGTTATATTTCTTTGTTGTTTAAAGGTTTGGTAATCAGTTATGTCCTTTGTGGACCTCCATTTAGCCCAATATTTGTTTCTACTGAGGATTAGTTTCCTAGTGTAATTAGAGAGCCATGGAGCTGGTTTACTTTTCATTCTTATGGAACACATTGGGGCATGTTGGTCTAGGATTGCTAGGAAGGTAGTATTAAAGTAGTTAACTGCTTCATCTATAAAGAGAGACTTAAGAGGAGACCAGTTACATTGTTTTAGTTCGGTTAGAAACAGTTCGTGGTCAAGGTGTTTTTTGCTACGTATTGTTCTGATTGAAGAGGGGATATTTAAGCTTGTTTTATGTCTGATAATATATATCAAAGAGTGGTCACTAAGGTCATCTGGGAGGGTTCCTGTTGTATAGTTTTGTTGTGGACAATTTGTTAGTATCCAGTCTAGGATGGTTTCTTTATTATTAAGTTTATTTGTTCTAGTTGGAGAGTTTATAGCTTGTGAGAAGCCATGCAGGTTGATAAGGGAAGAAGGATTGGTGTTGTTACATAAATTCCAATCAATATTAAAGTCACCTAGCAGAATTGTTTCTTGAGGGAGATTAGAAGAAAGCCAGTTTAGGAGGTCTTCTAATATAGTTAGATTTTTGCCTGGGGGAAGGTAGGTGCAGATGATATAAATTGATTTATGGGGGTTAAGCTGTAGTTTAGAAATAATTATTTCTATGTTGTTAGTGGAAGGTAGGTTATAATTCATTTTGCTGATTTGTAGTCCTGTTTTATAGATAATTGCAACCCCTCCACCTTTTTTATTTAAACGGTCTTGTCGAATGATGCTATAGCCTGGGGGATGCTTTCCATGTCTTTTATTGTGGGTTTAAGCCATATTTCAATTAAACAGAGGATATTGAATTGTTGAACATCCAGAAAGGCATGAACTTGTGGTATTTTGTTGCATATACTACGTATGTTGAGATGGGCTATTAAGAGTGATTTGGAGGGTTTGGTAGAAGATAGAGGGATCGTATGGTATAGGTTGTAGTTAATGGGGGGTGGGGTACGGCTAGGGCCTGGGTTGGGGTGGATGTCTCCATCTTTTAATGAGTGGAGTAATATGAAATTGTAATATTGGGGAGGTTTACAATAGTTGTAAAGTACTTTTTTGTTGCTTAACATGGAGTATTTGATAAGATTTAGTCGATGATATTTAGCTTGAAAGAAACTAGGCTTGAAGATGGCATTAAGGAAGGTTGTAGATAAAGCAGGAAATGGTGTTAGAGTTTGTTTTGAAGGGATGTTAAGAGGATATAAGAATGGTTGTTCATAGTAGGTTATGAGGTAAGTTGTGGTAAGAGTGGTCAGGAGTAAGAGCGATAGAGAACATTGGTATCTGTGAGGCATAGTAGAAGAAGGTATAGTATGTGTGTAGGGAGAAGGAGAGGAGTAGGGGTTATCTTTGGAAGATAGAGTAGGTGGGAAGGGAGGGGATTTATAATTAAGGGGAGTACCGATATAGATATGGGGTGGGGCTAGGTGTGATTCAATGAGTGGTCGTTGGTAAAGGGGGTGTGGTTAAGCATATGCATCACATCAGCCATGTGTACTGTTAACCTGTGCTGGTCCACATGGTGTAACACGGGGATGCATGCTTACTACCATGATTGTGTGAAATGCATGGCTTCTGCTATGACACATGCTTGCTGTTGTGTGCAACCCAGGGATGTATGATAACTACCACTATTATTGTCTGAGCTGCATGTTTTCTGCTGTATCACATGCATGTTGCATGCCTTCTGTCAAATCACATGCATGGTGTGTGTGTGTGTGTGTGTGTGTGTGTGTGTGTGTGTGTGTGTGTGTGTGTGTGTGTGTGTGTATTGTAATGTAGAGTCTTTGATTGCCTTTACAGGTGATGTAGGTGCATTACCCGCCTGCTTTCCATCTGATGTTAGTGTCCCCACAGACTCTAGCAGTGATGATGTACATATGCTTGAGGCACAGGCAGGGTTGTCAGGGGCTGAATCTGTGCCATTGGTTGCCATTCCACCTATATCCCCCTCATCCCCACACACAGTTGTCATGCCAACACATACTCCATCACCAGTGGCCATAAAGGAAGGACAGTTAGCGTGTGGTAGCTTGGAACGTGTGGTGGCTACGGAAGGTGTGTATTCACACCATGGTGTCAGTCAAATGACTGGAGATGTGCCACACAGGCATGTGGCCAGTGCTGCTCGTAGGAGGACCTCTGGCCGACATGCCCCTGCAGGACAGAGCGCAGCAGCTGGTGTTGCCAGATGCATGTTTCAGACTGTAATCGTGGCACAGGCACATGCTGAATGGCAGAACAGAGAAGGGCAGAGGCTTCAGAGGGCTGCTATCCATTCTTTAAACGACAACATCCAGGCATTGGCAAATATTCAACAGTAGATTGCTGATGTTTTGGACAGACGATTGGGTGACATGGCTGGAATCCTTGACCATGGCATGACAATCCACGAGCGTGAGCTGTCTGTGCTGGAACATCTGGTAGGAGTGAGGCGTAGGGCACGTGGATGTAGGCCAGCTACATCACCTGGTGCAGGTCTACATGAACGAGCTACTTCACATGCCTGCTCCCATAGTGGCGGTAGCAGCAGCAGTGCAGCTGGTGCTGCGCTGTCCACACCAGGACACAGCAGGCCACGTGTACGTGGCCCTGGATGGTCCCAACGGGGACACGGTTCCAGTGGACATGTGTCATCGGACAGTACCCAATCTGTACCTCTGCTTGGTAGTGCCCATGCAACCCCTGGCAGGCACACGTCACGTGGCTGTGGCCAGACACCGTGAGCTGTAAATCCTGGTCTGTACAGTCTGGAGCTGTCAATAATATGCCTGTGTAGGCCATATACATGGCAGAACTGTGTGCACACATACACGCACACACCAGAAACATCTGTAGGGCACCACAACACTCACATGCATAACAACCACACATGGCCAATTAGATCACAGGCCCTAATCCACACACATGATGTCATCCACTGGTGCAGCCTAGGCCCCTGGCAAACATTATCACCCTGTGCATATGATGATGCCTGTGCCGCATCCCTGTCATTCACACCATCGGTGCAGGGACATGCTCATATGGTCTGATGCACAGGGTGAACAGAATAGAGAGATAAGTGTAGATTACAATTGTTGTGTACTGTTGACATGCAGCAGACATACCATGTAGTACAGGTTTAGAATGCATTGTTTTCTGTTCACAGTATGTGTCTTGGTAACAACAGTAACAGCATGTTGGTAATGATGTTCTGCTTCCCTCCTTCAGGTCTAATTGCATGTGCCATTGAGTACCAGTGTTTGCAGTTTCCCATGTGTAAATGTGGACTACTCACAAGCATGTATGGCAGTACCAGCTTGCTATACGTAGCTTCAACCTCACTGTTAGAAAGACTGACATTCCAAAGATGTCTACACATCTACTGATCCAGGAGCATGTGAGCTGTGTACTAAGCTACAGTGGCTAGAGACGTGACATCCATACCGGGTGACATCACAGGTACAGTTACATGGGGCGGGGAGTTTACATAGCGGTCTAGCTGATGACAAAGTTAGAGGCCAGTTGATAGCTTGAGGCCTCAGTGTGTAGCAGTAATACACATTCACATTACAGGATGAGAACACACAACTACACACACACACACACACACACACACACACACACACACACACACACACACACACACACACACACACACACACACACACACACACACACACACACACACACACACAGGTATTCGCACACATGTATTCAGACACAGTAACATGCCCACACACATGGGGTCAACGACATTGTAACACACACACACACACACGCACACACACTTGAAAGTGTTGAGGTGAGGACCCCTGCCTATGTGGTAATCACCATTACAGTACTGTGCACCCACATGACGCGACACAGAGAATGAACATGTACAGGTAGTCAGTAATGCCTAAGATCGACGGCATCAACAGGGTAGTAGATTGCATCACCTGGAGGGATTACGGGTTCTGTCTGTTCACTATGGTAACATACATCCTCGCTCCATGGACCAGACAGCCATACATATATACACACACAAACTGTGGAGTCCACAATTGAATGCACCTATGTCATGCACATACAGATAGCTCACATGTGTGTGATACACACCCCACCCCTGCCTATGTCTTGCTTTCTACACTGCAGTATGTACAGATCTCTACAACAGTGTACAGGGGTGTGTAACAATTGGGATGTATTCCCCTTCATACGTGGCATATATGGACACACAAGCAAACACACATGGCAGTACTGTGAATCAAACACCTGCTATCTTATGATATGTATGACAGACATGCAGCAGTATTGCCCGCATTACAATGTGTACCAATGCTACCTTTGGCAATTGTGCTGATATATGCACACGGGAGGTCTTAAGTGTTACAGGTGTCAAGTGATTTACAGTCAGTGACACCCTGACCGCTGTGTAGGTTGTATGTCTTCCCCTTCAATTAACAGAAACATAGCTTACTGTTTGCACATGTTATAGTAGGATGGCTTGTGACACACCTGTGAGCTGTCTTCAGCAAACATCCATCTGCAAAGTTGGTCCACCACTTTATGTCCACACATCCATCCATACCTGATGTACATCTTACCGTACTGTCAGTATTTCACCATATACAGTTGGCAATGATGGGGCTGCATTGCAACTGCATGTTGTAGTAAGACACAGATCACCTGCAAACATCAGCTACTGCACATGCACGGTAGCTGAATGCACACCACTACATGTACATGTGTGTAGGTCCTACATTCCTGTCATTTAGCCATGTTTGTAGGTATTGCAATTGGTGGACATGTGTGATGACATACATGACACATGGACTGTTGTATGATATGGTAGTTGTCATGGGTAACCAGTACAGTGGGAATGTTAACTCAGTCAACATTGCTATCACACCTTATGTACTGTTAGCATTCAACAGCCATGGACCTACCTTCCATGTGCATGTGTGTAATTGCTGTAGCCACCTGTCTGCACGAAGGACAGCAACAGCTATGATATGTACATATGTGTTGTGTGTGTGTGAGGCATGTACATATCCATGGCAGGTACATGTATGTCATATCTAAACATGAGTGTGTTTACTGGTGTACAGCAACAGTCATCTGTTACAGCTGTATATGACCCAGGGCCCCTGTTATGTGTACAGCCGACCTGGTTATGAACAGTGGTATCATTGCATTGCATAACACATGATGCAACTGTGTCAGTACATGGGTAGTCTGTACAGTTGCTGTAGAGCTAGGTACAGTCCACTGGTCATGGGTAACGTGGTGTTGTACTAATGTATGTTCTGCCACATGTATGGATGTGCATTGCTGGTCCAAGGACATGGTGATGTCTGAGGACTACATCCTAGAATGTGACTTTTGACACTGTGATCTGCACCTGACACATCTGTGATGACTTTTGAGGGTGTACTGGTCAGTACATGTGAGTGGCCTTCATGTACGTGGGGACACCACCACCTGGAGCGGTCCATAACGGTGTTATGACCCACATGTCTGTATCCAAGGTATACTGTGGTAGTGCTATTGAACACAACTGAGCCTTCAGCCAGGTGTTCCTCACTGCACAGATGTCAGTATTCCCCATTGTTGGATCTAGGTCGGCAGCTATGATTACAAACGCTACACATCTAGCACTGTTTAGCATACACATACAATGCAGTTGTCCTCTAGGTGTCAGGGTGTTAACCTGGTCTCAGGACATTTGTCTATGAATGGCACTATATGGGCGAAGTAGCCACTCCTGGCAGGACATCACCATGGGTGGTATTAGTGTGCCAGGTTTAGATTGGTACATCTAAAGTGATGGACAGCAGCAGATGTTGTGTAGAAGACCGGTGTCAGATATATGTAGTGCAGCATTCATGCTAACAATGACAGCTATCGACACACTGTGCCCTTCTGTGTTTAGAATCAGAGTGCATACAAAACAGCCCTATGCTACTGTGTGAGCATGCCCAGTATCATGTTGTGTAGATGGACACATACTGCATTCCAAATGGACGTGAGCTATTAAGTGTGTGTGCATGCCCAGTGACACCTTGTGTCGGTTATGTGCCTCTATGTGTATGGGCATGGCCATTGTAACCCTGTATAGCGATAGTGGTCGTCCAGGCAACAGATGGCCATACCCCACTTCAGGATGGATTCCTACATTGAACACACTGGTTCACAGGTATGTACATTGTAACTGCCAGCATCCATGTCAATGTCCACATTCCTAGAAGGTCATATTGACAGTCTTGAAAGGTGTAGTGTCTGTGGCACGTCTCGATCTATGTAGTGTTGTAATAGTGGTCCGTAGATAGGCAGTTGTCCTGATCACACCACTGGCATGTGTTTGTCTCCATCTGCCTGGGGACAGTAATATGCTTTTAGACTACTCACACTCCATACAATCCCTATAGGCGTCTTTTCCATTGCTGATGATGTCACCCACCTAGAAGTATGCTTCTGGGAGTGCTGTGTCCCAGTAATCTTGGTAGCATGTTCTGTAACTGCATAATACTGTAGTGTGATAAGGTAGTTAGGTCTGTGTTCTAATCCTAGCTATGCCAATTGTGTGTGTTTCCGTCTGCCTGGGGACAGAATAATGCTTTTAGACTGCTCACACTCCATACAATCCCTATCAGCATCTTTTCCATTGCTGATGATGTCACCCACCTAGAAGTATGCCTCTGGGAGTGCTGTGTCCCAATAATCTTGGTAGCGTGTTCTGTAATTGCGTAATTCTATAGTGTGATAAGGTAGTTAGGTCTGTGTTCTAATCCCAGCCATGCCAATTATGTGTGTGTGTGTGTTTCCGTCTGCCCTGAGACAGAATAATGCTTTTAGACTGCTCACACTCCATACAATCCCTATCGGTGTCTTTTCCAGTGCTGATGATGTCACCCACCTAGAAGTATGCCTCTGGGAGTGTTGTGTCCCAGTAATCTCAGTAGCTCGTTCTGTAACTGAGTAATGCTGTAGTGTGACAAGGTAGTTAGGTCTGTGTTCTGTGTGTGTGTGTGTGTGTGTGTGTGTGTGTGTGTGTGTGTGTGTGTGTGTGTGTGTGTGTGTGTGTTTCCTTCTGCCTGGGGACAGAATAATGCTTTTAGACTGCTAACACTCCATACAATCCCTATCGGTGTCTTTTCCATTGCTGATGATGTCACTCACCTAGAAGTATGCCTCTGGGAGTGCTGTGTCCCAGTAATCTCAGTAGCGCATTCTGTAACTGCGTAATGCTGTAGTGTGATAAGGTAGTTAGGTCTGTGTTCTAATCCCAGCCATGCCAATTGTGTGTGTGTGTGTGTGTTTCCATCTGCCTGGGGACAGAATAATGCTTTTAGACTGCTCACACTCCATACAATCCCTATCGGCGTCTTTTCCATTGCTGATGATGTCACCCACCTAGAAGTATGCCTCTGGGAGTGCTGTGTCTCAGTTATCACAGTAGTGCGTTCTGTAACTGCGTAATGCTATAGTGTGATAAGGTAGTTAGGTCTGTATTCTAATCCCAGCCATGCCAACTGTGTTTCCATCTGCCTGGGGATAAAAGAATGCTTTTAGACTGCTCACTCCATACAATCCCTATCGGTGTCTTTTCCATTGCTGATGATGTCACCCACCTAGAAGTATGCCTCTGGGAGTGCTGTGTCCCAGTAATCTCAGTAGCACATTCTGTAACTGTGTAATACTGTAGTGTGATAGAATAAACAGGTAGGTGTTCTATTCCAAGGCATGACAGGTGTGTGTATTTGGCAGACATATCCTATGTGCTGGTATTTGTGAGTGGCTAGTTCCAGGATGTGTTGAGCGTGTTTTGTTGTTTTCCTATATAGTGTCCATAAATGTCACAATCGCCCAAGAGACTGGGTTGGCAAGACATACACATACATTCCCCAATAGGTCTGGTGAGTAAATGTCAGCAGCCCTAATCTTACCCTTAATACAGTCTGACCCGTGTGATGCAATGAAACACACTTGCCTTGATAGTAACACCAGTACATAATGCAGGAGGCACATGTGGTTTCCTTTTCATTCTTATCTAATGCTTTGGTGTCACGTGGTCTGCTGTTGTGATATATATTCTATATCTACGTATGTGTGTATATGTATATGTGTGTGTGTGTGTGTGTGTGTGTGTGTGTGTGTGTGTGTATATATATATATATATATATATATATATATATATATATATATATATATAGACACATATATATATATATATATATAGCCGACAATACTATGCAAATGAGGTGGAAAATAGTGAATCATGTTTATCCCCAGGGTGTGATGCAGATCCCAAGAGTGTATGTGTATAGATAGCCAGGTGCAGGACTCGAATATAGGTGAAAGCATGGGGGGAGTGTCAGGCATACTGTACGTACATTGGAGCCCTGTTTCTCGGGATTGCTCCTGCCTTAGCACGCCTAAGCTAGGGGTGTGTTTATACCTGCCTAGTGCAGTTGGGAGGGACAACAGCAGTAGGAGAGTAGTCAAGGTGAACAAGCTGCGCAAACAGGTGATAATTAGCACAATCAGCAGATTACAGGCCCAGCCCGGCCCAGAACACTACGATAAAGTGAGCAAGCACCATACACATGGGTTTTTTCCACACTCTACACCATCGGTGTATACATGCGGAGAAATTTTACGAAACAATCCAACAAAATAAGAAGGGCTGCAGGAGGCAGCATAGACCAACATGTGCAGGAGGCTGAGGGTGGTGAGGATGAGAATGCTGCCGAACAACCCTCAGTGAGGAGACAGAGAAGACTTTACAGACCCAGGGTAACCTACCAGGGGCTACATGAGCAAGAGATAGTGGAGCGCTATGGGGTGAACAGAAACCTCCTACAGCAGATTGTTGAGCTGTACTAGCCACACCTGACACATTGAACAGGCCGAGGGAAACCCATCCCAGTGGATACCAAGGTATGTGTAGGCCTAGGTATACTAGCCACAGGTACCTCCCAAAGCACAACTGGGGATATCATAAAGATCTCACAGGCATCTGCATCCAGAGTATTCCACCAGTTTCTAGATGCTATGTCACCACATGCCAGTGAGCACATACATTTCCTCAATACACGTGAGGTGTTGACCAGCAATATGCGTCTCTTCCACCAAATGGCAGACTATCCTGGGGTAGTGGGTGCTATAGCCTGCATGCACGTATGCATCAAAGCACAACCTGGTGAGCGGGGTAGGGCTTACATTAACCGCAGGGGCATCCCCTCCATCAACTGCCAGGTCGTATGCGATGCCCAGGGCATTATACTGAATGTGTGTGCTGGCTGCCCTGAAAGCTATGATGATTCCGCTATATGGCATCTGACGCAGCTGTACCACACCTTTGCCAATATGGACATCCCCTACGGTCATCTAGTGGGGGATGCTGGGTACCCACTGGAGCTATGGCTGATGACATCCATCAGAAATGCACACAAACCTGAACAACTACCCCATAATGAGGCACATGCACAGGCAAGACATATAATTAAGCATGTGTTTGGGATGCTCAGGTCACGGTTCTGGTGTCTGGACACATCCGGTGGAGCCTTGCAGTATTCACCAGTTACATGCACCCAAATTGTTATGGTATGTGCTATGCTACACAATATGATCCCGTGGAAACAGTTGCAGCAGGAACAGCATGGGGCAGGGCCACACAGCTCCCCACCAATGCCAAGGCCTGTACAGGCACAGAGTGACTCGGAGGAGGAACTACCTGAGCCGGACCCAGTAGACGAAAGCAGCCATGCCCAGTATGACCTGGCCTTGGCAAAGAGGCAATGCATAGCATATGCACTGACACAGTAGGTACCCAGGGAATGTCACCCTCTCTAACTCGCACAGACAGCAAAAGGGATGCCAAACATGACACTACCTGGGCTCAGCCATGTATAGGAAGTGCACTGTGTGCATCCAACATAGCCAGCCCTCCAGCACCATTCTCAGGTCTGGCACACCCTCAAGGTAAGTCAATCAACCTACCAATTGGCAGTTGCATTAGAATGTGTTTTTACCTGTAGCTATGATATAGATGTGAGCATGCAAGGGAATTTGGTGGCTGAATGTTAGGGCAGTGGACAGTACACATCCACAGTGGCACCATGACATCTGTAGCATATACTGGGGTCACAATAGTAGCCAGTAGAACACAGGGTGTCCTAACCCACTGTGGGTTATGGGCTGAACATCATGTGTGTCCATACAGCCCACACAAGTCTCAACCAGCTGGACAGGTGTAGACCAACACAGACAAATGCTGTACAATGGCCTCTGAATATGCCCAATGGATGACACAACCCCCCACAGACACACACAGACTACAGCAGGCCAGGCAGTTGGATGTAGGTTGTGAAGGATAGGATGTCTGAAACCAATATGTTGGTAATTAAAGCTAGGATCTGGAGTACACTGGTATGCCTCTAGCCAGCACATTAGGTAGGTCCAAACACTGAAATGGAGTACATGACATATCAGTACAGTAGTAGCAAAAGTGTACAACTGTCAGCTGTGCCCCCCCTTCCAACGTACACATGTAACAGTCATGTGCGCCCCCCCAGTGCTGTGTAGGAATGTGGATACAGTTGAATGTCCCCCCACGCTTTGCAGAAATGTAGCAACAGTCAATGCCACATGACTGATGGATACCCTGCAGACACAGCATGCCAACTGTCAGTGTACAACACAGGGGTCGGCACCACAGTGCTGACTACCTGGAAATGTAACACATGCAATCCAGTTGACCATACTGGGCATGCTCAAACACATGAAAGTATGACGGTAATGTCAGACGACAACATGCATAACGGTCATACTGGGCATGCTCACACACTTAAACACAAGACGGCCAGGTATGCAAACACCAGTCGTCCGGACATATCTGCCGGTACATTGCTATACTGTTGGATGACTGTGCTGTATGGTATGTGTGTGGTACTGTCTATTGTCTGTATATTTGCCATGGTGTATTGGTAATTCAGATTAGCTGTGTGCACAGGGTGTTGCTACCAACACTTGCAATGGACGGTTCTTTGTTTGCGACCAGAACAAGGCCACTGGATTTGGAGTGAGTAAGGCACATTGCAGCAGTTGGAAGCAGTTGTGCGTGGGTTTGCACAGTGTTAAGCACTGCTGACCTCTGGTTACAGCTTCTTATATTTGTTTAGACTCCACATTTCTTTAACAGTGCAATACTCGCATACTGGTAGCCAAACACGCTTACACCCGCTCTGTCCCTCACTTGCACATGCACCGACATTGGTGCTTACATTTGTCACTCATGCTGGGTGGGCGCGATCCCTTGCGATGCCTATGACATTGGACTACATGATTACAGTATCGGGTATGGCTGACCATTAGGCTACGGCATGGCGTTTGACTGTACTGAATCGGCGGCCTGTCCAGTGAGTTATTTATATTATATGCATGTTCCTCATACAATCTGCTCCCATCTGGCTGATACATGGGAACTGATACTCTGCAATGCAGACAAGTAAATGTGTTTTGGGAACCACATCCGTCTGCTGGGTCATGCTACCACATACCTATTGTAGGTTTTCCACATTTTAAATTGGCCGAAGTGAGACTTTAGGATTAACACCTGTCCCACTTTGCGTGGGATAGTCTCTCATTAGGTGTATGTGTCATGCAAGAATAATCTAGGCATAGCAAATGTCCTGATTATAGGACAATATTATATTCTACATTTCTCTTATAGTTGCATATAACGGTTATTGTATAAATTACACTTCTATATGTTATGTGAAGTAGCATAAGCAACGTGACTGCTGCTAGACTAAGCTTTGATTTGTGCTAATACGTATATTTCTGTACTATGCATGGCTGTAGGTATGTTCTGACCTGGTACGTCTGACATTTCTATGGAGCAGGTCCCACTTTGGCCAATTGGGAAGGTGACAGCCCTATAGGACCTATATGTAGAGATGTCAGATTTGGCAAGACAACACATACCCACAGCCAGTAGGAAATTGACTACTTCACGGGTTTGCATAAGTAAAGGTTATTCTTGTAGCATTATAGTTGCTAATACTGTTTCCTATAACATCTAGGTGTTTCATATCCAACAAAATTGTTTTATGCAACCACTACAGACAATATATGGACTCTTTGCCTGAAATCACAGGCCATGTGCCATAATAACATTCATTTTGCAGGACACAACTGCTCAGAGGGGAGTGTCCCTCACAAAGGCAAACAGGTGGTAACCCCAAACTATTATGCTATCATCTACCTAAGGTAGTCGGTGGAATATGCGCTTTCCGTCACTAGCAGACCTCACATACAAATGGGGGAGAATGAACACTGTATCAGGGACACTGCATAACACCCTCAGGGACACATTTAGATGATTGGTTCTATTAACCTGACACATTGAAAGTCACAGGGCATATGTATTCATTCACATTTGTCGAGGTACATGCTGTTTATGACTCATACATGCTGTCATTAGTCATTACTTGTATTCTGCCACCTGTCCACCTAATATCACTAGTTCTGGAAGTGTTTAGTTAGGACTGTGTTAGATTCTGATTCGTAATCACGGACGTCCATGATAATCGGGTACAGGGCACTGATATAGTCCCTATGTGTCCTCCCAATGGTTTATGGACTATCCAGTAGATGTGCTCTTCAGGTTTGGGAGGTATGGGCGTCTGCTATGTCCACATAGGAATATTAATTACTTCTACGGGGCGGGCCTAGTACATCTCTGCCAACCAACATCTGCACACTTAGGCCCATTATTGCAGACCCATGATTCACCTACCTGACACCCCTCTACACCACTCATGACTCATACTTACTGTGAACACAGCTGGGGTATGAACACACCCCTAAACACTACACACTCTCCCCGTCACGGGACACATGTCGTACGTTTTGTCAAACCATGTGTTATCAGACTTGCACAACCTACTGTTCCGTGTAAGGCTACATCCTGGTCGCATCAATCATTATTGGGTTGCCTATTAGAGAAATTTTTGATGTCCCACAAGGGACCCCATGATCCATGTTTAAAGTGTAGACCTTGCAGATCTCTTCAACTGGTAGTTTCCTGCCGATGGTCTGGAAAGCAGCAGTGTATTTACCTTTATTGCATGTCTGCATGTCTCACCGGCCTAGCTGGAGTGGTGAGGGCGGTAGATGTTAGTTGATTGGACCTCCCACTAACATATGCCTGGTCTGAACATATGTTACCTGTAATTGCTGTACTGTAACCTAGGTATATACATGTGTATATCTACAGTAACACACACACACATATATATATATATATATATATATATATATATACATATATATACATATATATATATATATTTTATATATATATATATATATATATATATATATTTATATATATATATATATATATATATATATATATATATATCTTTGTGTGTGTATGTATATATATATATATATGATGTTCATATGTATGAACACACCCCGGTCTGAACATATGTTACCCGTAATTGCTGTAACGTAACCTAGTTATGTACATGTGTATATCTACAGTAACATATATATATATATATATATATATATATATATATATATAGATATATATAGATATATATATATATATATATATGTATGTATGTATGTATATATATATATATATATATATATATATATATATATATATATATTTATATTTTTCTACAGATATATATATATATATATATATATATATATATATATATATATATATATATATGACAAACCCAAACAGATGGTGCGCGTATCCAGCCTTAGGTGCATGGAAAATACTGAATATTCAGTCCAAAACCACTTCCAGCACTCAAGAAAAGAGGCGCTACGAGAGATAAAGCCTTTATTAATGGCACAGTCTGCCCCACAGGGGATTCCACTGGTGTTTCCTTTCTCATTTGTTACGAATGCTTTATTGTGACCATGTTCATTCATTCATATATATATACATATATATATATATATATATATATATATATATATATATATATATATATATATGTCTGTACATACACATACATATACACCTACATACCTATTTACATTTCCCATACCTTTCACATTTGTTACGAATGCTTTATTGTGACCATGTTCATTTATTCATATATATATAAATATATATATATATATATATATATATATATATATATATATATATATATATATATCTGTCTGTACATACACATACATATACCAAGTCTGATGTTTACACGGGATACTTATCCCATGAGGGATATCCAAAAATTGAACAAGCCAATAACCTTCGATTTTTTTGGATTTATGAAAATGTGATAGGGTTTTACATGCAAGGGATACATAGTTTGCAATCCTGACACTGCCTAGGGTGACACTGCCTACTAGACATGAGTAGTGGTAACTATGTGCAGATATGGCTGCGCCAAGCTAGCAGCCCGCGTATGGCTGGATTTGGTGGACGTTCAGGAATGGTGGGGGGGGGGGTTGTGTGCTGTAGAGGGGATGATGGGTATTCAATTATGCATCCAGGTGTGTTGTAGTTGAATGGCTCAGTTCCATCCAGACCATTATGTGGGTATGTGCCGGTGACGTTTCTGTACATGTGTATCACACATTTTAATATTCATATGTTTGTGTGATTGTGTTCTACAATATGGCCTGTCAGGTTGTATTGCAGATGTGTATGTTTGTTCTTTGTGTTTCTTTCTGATTCACCCACTGCTCCCTCATACACCTCCAGTTCACCTATTGTGTTGTGCATCCAACACAGTCTCGCCTTTGCAGATTATTACATTACCCATCCCCCCACAGCCATATTCCACACACTCCATCCATCCCTTCCCTGGTTGATGGCCCATGGCACGGTCAAGGGAACACATTGCATACACTACATATCTCTGGTACCTGTGTGGTTGAGAGGACTACCCTAGCATTTTTCACCTTCCACATGCTGTACATCACGCACATAGGTACACGCAAATACTTATCTTTCATGACATGGTAGGTAGACCTGGGTAATACCCATTCATCTTTGACACATCCTGACAAGGATGGCTTGGACCGCAAATGGGCAGATTTTGGCCGAATGCTCTGACCATTGGTAGGGTTGCCACCTTTTCATATGGCCAGGATGGGATATATTCTGGACACACATCAGATTTTACAAGCCAACACATACCCACGGTCAGTACAATGGATAGTACTTTTGTTTTATGCCTAAATGTAAGCTTATTGTTGTAGCAGTTTAGATGCTTCTTCTGTTTCGTTTACTTGCTTATTCTATTTCTTGTAACATGTAGGTATGTTACATATGGAAATAACTATTGTATGTGACTATTACATGAGATGTGGGACATAATTATGTCATACAGTAGTGGGATATTTTACATTTATAATGGTTTTGGTATGGACACAACTACCCAGATGGGTACTGTCCCTCACAAAGTGGGACAGGTGGTAACCTTGACCATTGGGCTAAACTTAGCTATTGACGGCACGCTAACACGATGCCTTTTGCTTCCACTTGGTATAACTATCTACACTGCATTAGAATACGGGCATGGGGTTTTAAATGTCATTTGTTTGAGGGATGGGGACTCGATATTCGGCTATGTGCATTTGTGTTTGCTTCTTATTTTTGTGTTCGCAAGAACTGTCTTGCATGCTTTGCATACGTTTCAGTATCCACGGACACCGACAGGTGTGATTACTATTGCATGCAGGCTGTAATATTCAGCATTTTAGGTTGCACGTAAATAGCCGTCATTTCCACGCCTCCGTGTTCCACACCTCCATGTGGCGCTTCAACATGCCCCATGCACTCATGCACGTTTCCTATGCACGTGGATGTGGGGGCAGCGCACCTTCATTAATATGCATATGGCACTACTGCACCATCTGCACGCCGCACGGGCAGCGCAAGCCTAACGCCGGCCTTGCGCCGAGCTTCATGAATCCCGGGCTATATCTATCCTACCTTTAAGATTAACTCTCTACTTCTATCTTTCCACTACACTTACCTTTCCCTTTTCCTACCCCCCCCCCAAAAAATTGAGCTGTATTGTTAAATATTTTTAACTGTTTAATTTTCCTACATGCTAATCTTCCATTTTTATTGTATTGTGCCTTTTTACAACATGTGTGCTGTTTAGATAGTTTTCTATGTTATTTCACTTGCTTTATAAGTAATTGTTTCCTTATAAATTCATGCAATGATTTTGATGTAGCTTGGAGCTTTTCTCACCAGGCCTCCACTGAAAATGGGTCCCAAGCCCAGTGGACTTTCCTGGTCAACAAATGACAATCAATAAATAAATAAATAAATAAATATATATATATATATATATATATATATATATATATATATATGTGTGTGTGTGTGTGTGTGTGTGTGTGTGTGTGTTTAAATAAATATTTGTATAGATAGATACATATGGATTTTGTGCACATTATTTATACAGATTTCAGTTAAAATATATATATTAATATCATTCTTATTCCTTTATAGTAGTAGTTGCAGCAAGTTTTACCGTGCAAACTGTGTGTGAGCATAAGGTTTGCCCTTATCAATACTTCCAGTTTGCAAGTGGTCTTTGCTCTGGGAACAGGCTACTTGCTCTGTCATCTATGTGTAAGATGAAGAAGCCATACCCTTACTATGCTGGTGTTAAGTACCACTCCCTCATCAGCCAGCAATTCATTGTCTTGTGTTAGCTTGCATTTTATTGTCAGCTCCCTTTTGTGTAATTTGTTTTTGTTCTGGAATACTGAAAAATCTGTTGGAAATAAAAAAGCCTGAATTCAAGCCTTCCCTTCTAAAAAGGCACTGTAGCTGATAACAGAAAAGTTATCTGCCATGTGATTCATGTTTGTACTTTAGCAAAATAAAGATTATTATTATACTGCATTGCCTGTAACATGCCACAACTTGCAATCATCAAAGTACAGACGGTCGTTTTTGTTAATGGGAAACTGCATGAAAAAGCACTGTTAGACATATACTGAATAATAAAGGATCTAGTTAAACTTTGCAGTTCTATGAACTCAGTCTGCAGTACAAGAACAAGGAACTTGCAGGTATTTGGCTAGTTCTACTTTTCAGACAAGATTAAGTCATCCTAGTTACACTAATGAAGTGTAGTTACCTAGAAAAATATGGTGAAAGGAATTAAAGGCCCCAATCCTTGTGTGTCAATTTCTGAAATAAGTTGTGTTTTTCACCTTTAAGAAACAAACCAGTTCATTTTTGTTTTTACACAACTGAGTTTTATGTTGGTCCCATGGTTCTTTTTGCTTTTCAAATATTAATCCTATACTGTTCATGGGCAGGATTCCTAAATTCTATATGCCTTGTATAAGTCACTTATGATCAGTTTCTGTCAAATCTGGAAGTGATAATAAAGAACCCAAATTCACAATCTTCCATCCAGCAACAAGCTTCATAACTACTGACACTATGGTAAGTTTAGTCCTTAAAGGGACAATCCCAGTGTTTAAAATTCGGGTCCAACTTTAATCCGACCAAAGTAACACCCACTTTTAAAACGTCACAGAATTCCTGCCCACAGTGTCATTTTACTTGTACATCCTCTTCCCCAGTCTCTCTTCAGTTCCCATACTCAACAAAACACTTACATTATGTTCCTATCACCATCACCGTAAGTCTTATTTTCTGTTGCCATAGCAACAGTCCTGTGAAATATAGGGAAAGTGCATTGTGAGTTACCTCTCAACCTCTTAAGAATAGAAGTCTAGACAACACCTGAGAAAAAGGAACTGACTAATAATATGAGGCAAAAATTTGAATATAGTGCGAAAATCTGGACAGTTGAAACCAAAGAATTACAGTACAGCTATGGAGCTTGAACTAAAGCTAACTGCCGTTATTATTTTACAGTCGCTAAGCAATGCTGTTTAACGAGTGTAAAATAAAGAAAAAATTAGAACTGTATGCACGAGTGTGTGTGTGTGTGTGTGTGTGTGTATGTGCGAGTGAAATCAAGCGAGACGTTATTTTACACTCGCTAAACAGCACTTTTGCTATTTAGCGAGTGTAAAAGAAATATAAAATAATAAAAGTGTGCATGTATATTTCTTTACATTTCTGAATGTGTGTGTGAGTGTATGCGTGCTTGCGTGGATGTTATGTCAAGATGTATGCATGTTTTGTGAAGGAGTTATAGCTCTCACAAAATGCTGCAAGATTAACTAAAACCTTTTACAACATTTAAGTGGTAAAGGCTTAATTAAAACAGACGCTTTAGCTATGCTGCCTATAAAATGAGTCCGACATATCTGCCAGGTATTTGAATGGTCTAATTTATAAATAAGAACCACTCCTAAGTCATGTTTTTATGCAGTGATCATCCTGGTAAGTATGTTCCTAATGGATTTTGTCTGAGCTGACAGTAGCAGTACAGGTAAGAGCAGAAAGGTATGCTTCTTATTTGTAACTACAAGTGCATTTCCTCTGTATCTGTAACTGACTATGAAGTGATATGTTTTAAAACAGCTTGAATATATTCATCATTTTGTACTTCAGTATACCATAAAGGGTAATGCTACACCTGTAGAACCCGATTACTCCTTAATAAGATAATTAAAATGTCATTGCTTCTGCATACCTATATACTGGATTGCTTGTGAAATATTTGCTTAGAACATGCTACAAATGAACCAGATTTTCAAATAACCAGCAAGTACAGAAGCATGCAGCTAAATCAGGGTATTTATTTCTAAGGACATTTTCACAGTTTTTGACTCCTCTTCTTGTCAGCTGCTACAGAAGTTAAATTGTTTTATATGAAGTCTTTTAAGCTGCTTTGTCATAACTGTCCAATGACCATTGCAAATTATACACTGACCTATAGTAATGAAATGTCACTATACAACAAGTAATAAACTAAGGTATCGGATGCAAGTTCATTATTTAAGTGCAATAAGACACCCCTTTGTGTTAATGGATTTATCCAGATACCACATGGTTAAGACACCTGGTTTGCACCTTAGGACACTAGACTCATAGAGATAAATCCATGTTATACTGTCATTTTTACGATGGAGGTGTGACGGACTTTAACCTCACTACCAAGTTATGGTACCGACTATTGTCCCTTACTGCTTAAGCAGATCATCATAATTTTATTTTGCTCAAGCTCCAAATTAGCTTTCAGGATGCAAGCCAGCATTTCTCCTTGTGAAGAATAATGAATGAGGTAAAATAGCTGTAACTCACCTTTTAATAAAAGTCACTTAACCTTTTCCCATTGCTTGAGTACATGAGTAGGAAACTATTTACCTAATGAACTGAAGAGAAAGAATTACTTAACTTGTATAATATATTATGAAAATAGAGTTCCTTTAGTTTCATCTTTCTTTGTAAGTAGTTAATCTGTAATCAACTTCTTCAGTCCTATAAATAGTCCCAATAAATAATCACCTGGCTCACTGATAGGACAAAAGAAGTTAGGCTCAGGGAATCCACAAACGGACCAGTCACTAGTGGAGACCCACAGGGATCAGTGCTGGTGCCTCTCCTTTTTGGCATTTACTTCTCTGAAGTGAAAGCAAATGTCAGACTTTGACCACATGTTGACAGTAACTTAACCTTTGACAGCCACGTGTCTACCATAGTGAGAAAATCATTCTATGTTGTATAACTGATAAGTAAGGACATGCCATACAGGTCCAAGGAGGTCATTGTTTTATTATACTCAGCCCTCATCACACCAGTCACTGAGTTTAACGCAACCTTCAGCATGTACCTGACAAGGCACTTGAGGTAGCCTGAGTGACCACAGAGGATCCTCACAAAAAGAATACAGGGAGTAAGCAACATGTCCTATGTGGACCATCTCAAAGCCCTAGTCCTATACTCAGTCTCCTACAGACTGCTGGGCTACAATCTATGCCTAGCCTACAAGGCATCCACTGATCCCAAACTGATGGATTTGTTGCACATCAGCAAAAGAAATAGCATCAGAAATAGCTGTTCTAAGGACCTAAACCTTGTCTGCAACATAAACAGTGTGTGTGTGTGTGTGTGTGTGTGTGTGTGTGTGTGTGTGTGTGTGTGTGTGTGTGTGTGTGTGTGTGTGTGTGTGTGTGTGTGTGTGTGTGTCAAAGATTATACCTCTTTTCTGGAACAGGCTTCACCTCCATGTGAAGCAAATCTCATCCCTAATCATATTCAAATGTAACTCAGACCAATGGATGAGAAATTGCAAATTTACCCTTGGTTTGGCACCTATGTCTCTAATGGACAAGGGCAGTCTCTAAATGCTTGATATGTACAAGCCTATATCATAACTCATAAAATTCCTTAGGGTATTGAGACTTCAGAAATATTTTGGTACATTTGGAGCAAGCTTGGCTAGGTGTAAAATGACTCCTGTGCCAAAAGCTGTGTAACCACCTATGAACCTTTTAAAAAAAAAAAGTATACAAAAATAATTTGGGATTATTAGAGATGCATGTCTCCATGTGGGTATGTTCTCTGTTTCACAATGATAGTAGTTTTCTAGACCCATTAGAATGACTATGACCACCAATTATAAATTGGCTCTTTTATATCTAAGTGCTGCGGCAGCTACTCCAAATGACAAAAGCTGAATTATGCTGCATCTTTTTCCTGTATATAACCACAAGACTCTTAGCATTTGTACAAATAAAAAGCAGAATAATATCTAATATTTCAGGGCACATAATCCTCTGTTTTCTTTCAGTATATCATCTTTGAAACTTTGGTGTTAAGAATCTGATTACTGACAAAGGCAATAATTGATGAATCCCTTAAGCCTAGTTTAGACATCTTTGCATCAGTTATAAGTGGTGTTCCAGGGAATTTAATTTCAGAACCACCTCTTTCTCCAGCCTGAAGGACAGCCTCATCATGATACCTTCCCTTTCAAGCAATGAGGTACCCAGCATTGCAGGATGTCTTGCACCTTCATAAGTCAAGGAGTCACATAAATATCAAAACAAGAAATCAAAACCTGTTTCAGACCTTCAATAACATAAGATGAGAGACATATTAATTGCTCAGTATCTCCCTCATCTCTAGAATAGACTCCCTCTTCAGACAAAGCAGTGTGATGCATTATCTTCATTCAAACAGGATGTGGATAATTGGATGGGTATTCATAAATTCATCCAGGGCATGACTAGCATAGCCCTCTTTGAGAGGGGAGGTACAGACTAGGGTGTGAACTGGTGAGGCATAATGGTCACAAAACTCAGTAGCCTTCAACTTTCTATGATTTCTACAATTACACTAAAGGTGTTCCAAGTACCCTTAAATATATGTGTCAGGTGGAAGTATCCAATTCACCATGAATACTATTGCCAAAGTGTCTCTGCACCAGTTTGTTTCAAGGTGTACCTCCACACCCTACCCCCACAGTGGTGGGGCTCTAAGAACTGCACAGTACCATCACCTGATGCATAAACTTAATGGTACTTTTCATACTCAGTGTAGTTACTCCACCTCATATTTGATATTATCTGAAGAGACCCTATTAGTCATAATGCATACCACCACCAAGTGGTTGCCATCTATTAGCCCCTCACTTTTCTTGCAGCAATTAGTGCACTCAACCAATCTACCTGGATGCACACACACACACACACACACACACACACACACACACACACACACACACACACACACACACACACACACACACACACACACACACACACACATGCTCGCACACACTACATACGTACATACACACATGCAAATACATGTACACATACACAAAAAAACACATGTAAACACAAACTTAATGTGATCTGTGTATTTAAACCTCTTCCTCCCAAGCAAACCTTAGTATGACTGATGCACTTGCTCCAGCTTGACAGTCAGCAGTTATTCCAACCCATGCATGCTGCTGTTGACATGTGACCTTTTCCTCCTCCTTCATTAGTTAGTAGTCAGTGTACTCATCCACCCCTTTCCTTCCAAACATTAACTAGTATTCTCTTTCCTTCTTTTAGTGGTCAGTGTCCCTGACTTCATTCCATCTATTCTGTCACTGATTGGAGCCACCCCAACTCATCAGCCAGTTAATCATGGATTGGAATTCCCAGCTTGCCCCCTTACTATTTACATTGCTAGTCCTTGATCCTGGTCTTCATGTGTTCTCAGCCTGTTACAACTGGAAATCTGTTCCCATTCCACAGTCGTCACCCCAGTAGCAACAGTGTTATTTTTTTATATTTATGTATGTATGTATAATGCGTTATGTACAAAGACTGTTCCCTTACTCAATGCAGGAAATAAAACTCTAACAAAAAAAAAAAAAAAACTACACGAAGGCATCCAGGACAAGTCACAGCCAAAATATATTCAAATAGTTAAGCACTTTCATTCCACATATTTTAACACAAACTTCATCCACATATAGCAGGTGTATGTAGGTAATTCAGTGACTGAAGAACACTGTTGCCAGTGAAGAATAGTCTGATTGAGTAAACAGAGCAATCATGGCCCAGCACTCTCCCAAGAGCAGATACTTCCCATCTCAGTGGGTTCTTCTCTATCCTCCACACTGAACACATGCAACACCCATAAACTACCTTGTTACGGCAGCAATGGAGCACTTACTGCACCCGCCCCATCCCTGTAATAGTGAGGGAGTCCCACCCTGTCCTGTACTTCTTTACAAGGATCTGAGTACTCAGAAAAACTCATATATGTAGGGGCTGTGGAGTTCTCATTGCCTTTAGCCATATCCTGTTATAGTAATCAGTGCTACCTGTTGGCAATTCATTCATCTAACAGTGATCAGGGGTATGTAATTGTCTCCCCTCAAGCTCTCAGAGGTTTGAGCTCTGGAACTGCAACCCTGTTACATTATGAGGGACTTTAGATACTGGCCTCCCACCCATGGCAGCTACTGGGGCTGTGATCAGTGAAACCCTATTAACATAACATTCCTTCAAGTGCATTCTAGTGAATGGTCTATCCTGACACCCCCCCCCCATATGAAGAACATTACTTTGTTCCACACTTACACAACACTGGATCTCAATAAAGTTATGCCACATTACCCACTTAGCCATATCAGTCACTAAGTAAATGAAGAGTGCAGTTGTGTTTTTTTCAAAAATGGCACTTCTGTGGCATAGTGCACAGTGTTTACTAAGTGTACCACAACCACAACAAATAACCTCTGTCACACTGAACCTGCTATATCTCCTGTACATAAACCTTGAACATCCCACCCTTCAACACTACTTTTAACCTCTGTTGTGGCAAAGTCAGTTTCCACAATGTGGCAATATCTCATAAATCTAAACCATGTCTACATTTGTATCAGTGTGACCTATTCTGAACAACACATATGAAACTGAGCTAGTGTAAAATCAATCATGTGACATGTCTTCAGGTTGATATTATATATAATTTTTGCAAAAGGTAATTTATTTTCTCACTGAAAGATTGCACCAGGAAGTTCTGTTCTAAGACTTGAGGGTGAACCCAAGGGATGAGGACTTGCATATTTGGAAATATGCATGGCTGGATGTTGACAAACATTTACACAAATGCAGTTGTTGATACATTTAAAGAACAAGTCTATTGTAAGTGCCTATGCATCTTAATTTCTGCTACTATGATTTACCTCAGTGTGTTGAGAAACAGCAGATAACAACTATTAGATTTCAATACAGAGGTTTTAATGTTCAAGTAAGTCTGGGAAGCTAAGACACAGGAGAGCTCCAATACACACATACATCATACATACAGATATCTACCTATAGGCAGGTTGATACAGATATAGTATAGATATAAATAAATATATATATATATATATATATATATATATACATATGCATACACACACACACACACACACACACACACACACACACACACACATATATATATATATATACACACATATATAGTTCATAGTTCATAGAGTAGTACTAGGTTAACTGCCCTTGCGAGCCATTTTAAGCCTAGATAATTATCTCTTGTGAGACTCAAGCCCTGCACCTTGTGCTTGTAAGGCAAACACCTTAACCATTAGGCCACCCTAATTCAACCACAAAATGAACTGTCAGGAAAAACAGGCATCTAATGCAAGCAACCAATGCGGATTCACACAGCACAGGGCTTTACTACTTGTAACTTGTATATTATGCCTTATAAAACTTTGTAACACATGAATATGGCATTCAAATCTTAATATGTGCACAACATTAACTGATATTCCAAATGTGATCCTTAAAGATGCATTGACAGTTGCATACCTTAAGGTCATCATGGTGCCAAACACCTTGTTTAATATGGTGGAACTTGATAGTATATATGATGTTGAAATTTGCTGGCTTGTGTTATCTGTTGCTGACTTTTCTCTTTGCCAAAAAATTCCACAATGTTTAATGTTAAAAAAAAAATACTTCATTTAGCAGTCACAGCTCAAGATGAGGAATTTCTGTACACGAGAGCTAATGGCCAAGCATCCATTTGCAGTTTCTCTAACAGGGCCGACTCCCAATAGCTCTAAGAGTGAGTTTTCTCTCTAGAAATCTACTGCTGACTCCTGAATGATCCAGATCATGACTGGCCATTTGTCACTCAGGAATGAATTTCAAAGTAAACTTCAGGATGTAAAGTTCATAAATTATGCAGGAACCAAATTATTGGGGGTGTCAGAGATGTTATCGCCTTAGTACTAATAGTACTTTACTGCTGTACTTTAGTAGCACTACAGAGCTAAAAGCCAAAATCTCATTGTTGACCTATTCATGTCTTTGACTAAACATTTGTAACTAGTATGTGTATCTGGAACTATATACTTCAATCATACAGATAACATAATGATCATATTGATAATGATGCAACTGTTGTATCTACTAGAGTGAAATGTAAAGAGGGAATTAGATGGTAAATATGCACACTGAAAATCATGCTTGTGTATGTGTTTAAATCTGACAATGCTACAGAAATCCTTCAACAGGAAGCAGGAATTGTATGACATGTTCAGGAGTTCTGATTTTACAATATTTTTTAAGTACTATTAGTGAACTGTTATACTGCATAAGTACAAAAGTGGCATTATTATTTAGGAAAAAGTGATGTACCAGAATGAGCAGGTACCATTGGAAGAAACACTTTAGAAAGTTCAGAAAACATACATATTTGTTTTTTTAACAGAAATGTGACAAATGAATAGAACAGCCTTCCTGGCTATGAATTAAGGTCAGAGAAGATAAGAGAATTTAAAAAGCCAAGAAAAAGTCATGTGTATTAATTTACAGGTATGAGAAAAACAAATGTTTAGTTAAAATTCTGTAGCAGATCTAGTAAATGAAGAAGTATGCATAATATCTGGGTGAATTAGTCTGTCTATTCAGAAAGGTTGCTGTTACTACCTTTTCCATTTCAAACCAGAGCATGTGTAACACTATTGTTTCAACAATACCCCAACAAAAAAACATGTTGCAGTTGGGATGGCTATCTCTTCCATGTCAGAAAGAATTTGCTCACAAGGTAGGATGTATGTACCACGTGTCCGGTTTCTGGTAAGCACTAGGTACCTATCTACCACAAGAGGAGTGGTTTCTGGCCCAGAAATTGTAGTTTATTGGCAGTTTGGGTAGTTTTCGATCCCTTTCATCTTCCTGCTTTAAAAGACAGTGCTTGTGTGAGTTTGAGTGCCATCCAGCGCCGTTAAGCTGAGATAAACTATTACTGGTGCCAGAAAGTCTGCTCTTCAATTTTTCCCTTAGATCTTGCTAGATCTCTTCTCTCTTGCACTTTAATTAGCTTATTACCTAGCACTCTATCAGGCTTTTTGTAGCAGTTATTGTAGAACACATAAGTGCTATCAGCACTAGACATCCTATAAGGAAACAGCTCCAGTACTTATTTATGATGACCATCCCTCCTAGCATGTCTAAAGGACAGTTCCCTGTGCTTTCCCCTATTAACCTAGTGAATTTGGGCATTCTGAGGCAGTGTAGCAACTGTCTCGTGTACACAGACAACCCTCTCCTCTTACCTCCCAATACTCAGACATGTGAGAGATGCATTTTATATCTCCAAATTGGAAGCCACACACTCTCCAGCCATGACTGGAAAAGCTGGTCAAGAGGAGAAGGTCAACACCTGCACAACACCACATGGAACACACAGCCCTCCAGAACACCCACCATCACAGCTCTCACATAAAAACACAAACCACACATGCACCTTCCCAGAGGCTCTCAATAAAAATCTACCCAAACAGCAGAGACCTCCAAGGCAGAAATGCACTCGACCACCACAACACAGCTCAAACCACAAGACACATACCTCAACTATACAGTGTGCCCCTCAACCTAAGCCACTAAGGCAAAACAACTTGCCCAATACATTAATCATAGGTGACTCAACAGTGAGGCACACAGATGTCCCACTCACTAGAGTGAATAAAGAGAAGGTAACAGTCAGCTGTCTATCAGGTGCCAGAATCCACCACATAACACACATACTCAGGTCATTCCACAACAAGTACAAGTATGACTCTGTCCTTGTCCATGTGGGTGTGAATGACCCGAGACACACCTTCCTGGACCACATGAAAAGAGACATGGTGGAGCTCTCTGATTATGTGGCCCAGGCAGGTACGACCCTAGCTCTGAGTGGCATCCTACCGTCACCCAGAATTATACCACAGTACAAGCAGAAAATGATTGACTTCAACAATTGGCTACATTTCTGGTGCTGTTCTAAGGGGATCCAGTATCTGTCTACTTGGAATGACATGATTTACAGACCTCGATGCTTTGCCAGTGATGGCCTGCATCTGTCACCCCTGGGTTTCCAGGTACTGGCTAAGGCTCTTGCCACCCCTGTAGCACTTTTTTTAGGCAGTGTTCCAAAGACCAAATTACCACCTTAACAGCTGCAAATAAATGCAATCTGAGGGCCATGCTGCTCAACGCTAGAAGTCTAAATCTCAAGATACACTCGTTCGAAGCATTCCTCAAAATGGAGAACATTGACATTTGTGCTGTAACAGAGACTTGGTTTAAAGCAGCAGAAAGCACCCCTGCACTACCAGGCTATAATTCATTTCACACCTTTCGGCCCCAGAACATGGACCGAAGCTCCAAAGGTGGTGGTGTCTCCATATTCATAAAGGATATGCACACCTCCAGATTAGTAGCCCAGCATAATGCATTGGAAATACTTGCACAACTAACATTGTGTAAAATGGTGATTCAGGTTGTAGCCTGCTAAAGGTCCCCAGCCATGTCCCAAGACTCTCACTCCATGTTCTATGCACCTTGGAATCTATTAGGGTCCAACCCAACACCCTAATACTAGGCAACTTCAACTACCTCTCCATCAACTGGAAAAACTATTCATGCACCAATACACTGGCCCAACGCTTCCTGGAATACATCAATTCCAATACCTTGAACCAGCTCATTCTTACCCCCACTAGAGGAAGCAACACCCTATTGCTAACATGAGTGACCATTGCTCTACACCAATAGTCAATTCCTCCCTGATTAGATCCAACCACAAACTAATTACCATGGAAATCCACAACTCACCCACAACCACCTCAAAGGTAACCACCATGAAAAACTTCTCCAAAGCTGACTTTGGGCTCCTAAAAATAGAGGTGGCTAACTTCACAGCACCCACACCAATGGAAAATAGAAGCATGATTGCCGAATCATACACCAATGCACTGTATGAACACGTGCATACATTCATGGAACTAGCCATACCCAAAAGAACCAAGACACTCTCCTCCAGAAAAAGGAAGCCAATCTGGTGGTCCCCTGCCATTAATAAACTCTACAACAGAAGGAAGAAACTGTTGCAGAAAAAGGTGAAGTCCCAAGACTGGAAAAACTCCCTTATTAGCCTCAACAAAAAGTTGAGATCCCTCATCAAATCCTCTAAAGCCACCTATGAAGGCAGAATTGCGGCAGACACTAAAAACAACCACTGAGCCTTATATAGTTATATCAAGAATCTCCATGGTAATACCCAGATTTGCTCTGAGTTACTGCACAATGGTACCTCCTATACTGAGCCAGCAGATATTGCCACTATACTGGCTGACAGATTCAGTGCCAACTTTACCCCTCTCTCCCCCCTAAAGGACCAATCACAATACAGTAAGAATGCCAGGCACCCAGCATTATTGCAGCACAGGTTGAAGCTGCATTGTCCAAGGCCAAGAAGCTTCCATGGGGCCCGATAATATCCTTGGCTGTGTTCTACATGAACTACAAAGTGAACTGGCACCACATCTGTGTGCCCTGTTCACTCACAGCCTCATGTCAGACTTTGTCCCTACTGAATGGCGCACTGCTACAGTCATCTCTCTCTATAGAGGGGAAGTGATTACAGACCCTGAGAATTATCACCCTATTAGCCTGATGAGTCTGATATATATAAGGCTATGGAGCGCATCATCATGGAACTAATTAACAAGGCTATAGATAATCTGCAAACTCTGGATCCCATGCAATTTGGTTTTGTGAAAGGGAGATCATGCCTGCTCAACCTGGCCGACTTCTTTGAGTCAGTCACCAGAGCAGTGGATGTGGGTAAGGTAGTTCATACAGCCTACCTTGATTTGTCCAAGGTCTTTGATACCATTCCTCATTCAGGAATTATTGATAAACTTACCAATCTTGGCATCAACTCCTATACCACCAGGTGGGTTGCAAACTGACTCACAGATAGAACCCACAGTGTGAAAGAAGCAGACTCCAATTCAGACTGCAGACCAGTTATGAGTGGAGTCCCACAGGGATTGGTCCTGGGTCCTCTCCTGTTTGGCATCTACTTCTCAGAAGTCCAGGCTAACATGGAGGGACTCTGGCTGACCAAGTTTGCAGATGACTGCAAGCTGGGAGCCATTATTAACTCCCCAAGTGATGCAGACATCCTACAGAAAGGCCTCACTGAGACCAATGACTGGTGTCGAAACCATGACCTTAAGCTTAATGCCAAAAAAATACATCATCATCCCCTTTGGGAAAAACTCAGTTCCCATTAAATACCAGATCAATGGGAGCCCACTGAACACTGAAGGCATTATAAGAGATATGGGGACACAGGTTGACAGCAACCTCTCCTTCGACCACCACATTGCTACTGTGGTCAGAAAGTCCTTCTATGTGGCACATCTCATTACCAAGGGTTTTGAATCCAGGAAGAAAGAGGTCACCATCTTTCTCTGTTCTTCTCTCATTAGAGCAATCATCGAGTATAATGGCTCATTTGGCATGTACCTCACTAGACACCTGCAACAGCTGAAGAGGCCACAAAAGTACCTCACAAAGAGGATCTTAGGTCTTAAACACATGTCCTACATGGGCAGACTCAAAAAACTCCAGCTATTCTCTGTCTCATATCGTCTACTAAGAGGCAATCTCTGTTTGACTTACAAAGCCATGTCTAACCCAGCTCTGTTAGAAATGCTACATCTAAAAAAATCCCAATCCCTCCACACCACACGCTCCAGTGGCCTTAACCTCATTACCACAATCAACAGAACATGCTGGAGGGACAGGTTCATATCCCAGCGACTGCCCATGCTCTGGAATAGACTTCCCATACATGTCAGGCAGAGCACCTCATTGGCCCACTTCAAGATAAATCTTGATGAGTGGATGGGAAATAGAAAGTTCACCCCAGGGATCACTCCAGTGGCTCTACTCGACAGATGCACTGGGAATAAATGTTGGGCATCATCTATGGGCTAGGTTTGTAAAGGCTCCAGGGCCATTAGCCTAGTACACAGCTATGAATCTATGACTCCATAACACAGCTCTAGCTTTAGAGGAGTGGAACGTAAACAAGAGCTCCATTTAGAGCTCAGATATTTGTCATTAGACTGGATTTGGTGACTCTGACAACTTTTTTCAGAAGTGGTAGAAATTGAGTTACAAGCATGGCAGCCATTTTCAAACTGTTAAACTGAAGCAACAAAGCTTGGAGGACTGCCTAACATACTCATTGGCTTCTCCACCCCCAGAGAGCTTTTCTGATACTTTATCACCATATCTTTTACACTTTGAACCTGGAAGAAATCACTTCTTTATTATTTCTCAGCAGTCAAATGACAATGGAGTCTGAGTTTGTTCCTACAAGTAATGTACCAATTATTTCTCTGTAACATACCCCTAAATAAGTTTACAGATTCAGCTATTGGATGCTTTTCAAGATGCTGCAATCAGTTAGCTAGGAAATGCACCACAAAGCACAACTGTCACTGAACTGACAGTATAGCTAAACATTAGAATAATGAGTTGTAATTCATGTACATGCAGTAGAGTAAGGAACAAATTCCTCATCTTGTCACATATCGCATGACCCTTAGCAAATCACCTAATAACTCTTTAACCTCAAGTTGTTGCTGAAAATGAGTACATTGTCCAAGTGCCCTTTATAGCATTAAGCAATACACAAACAGGAAACAGTAATTATTATAAATAATGGTCATTTTTTTTTTATAAAGGTTTTAGATTTTATTTTCAGCTTTTGGAGATTAAGAAGCCATTTAATCAATAGTGTTTCCCACATCAAAACTGGATTCCCCTCATTATAATTAACTTTCCACTGACCTTCAAATGGGAGCTAATTGATTATCAATACGCCTGAATCTTGTTTGCCAAGAAAGTTAAAATAAGTATGTTATTTATTGTGGCTGTCATGTAAGGCAAATGTTTTGTACTTTAGATGTTTATAGAGTATCATGAAAATTAAAATAATAATAGCTGAGGAAATGGAATGGTCTAATGTATTTTATAGCTGTCAAGCGCCTGGCTGTGGCATTTAAAAAAAAGGTAAAAAAATGGCTGCTCTGAAGGGACTGACTGCAATGCAGATACAATGTGCATTCCAACTTCACTATCACTCAGTGATACTGTAAATTAAGATACACTTTCAAGTTAGCTGTCTCTTAGCATGAAGGTGAACTCATCATGTAGACAAGAGACACAAACATTTTGTTGATTTATTTATGAAATGTTATGGATTGCAAAGAAGCAGAAGAATGCCTGACCTACTGTCAGACATATCATCAGTAGACTCAGGGACCTCCTACTACCAGAGGCTCCACTGTCCTCTGCTCCTCTGTATGTGAATGTCTCTGCATGGCACACAAAGTTCCAGGTTCCATTTGAAATATGATTACTGTTCTTCACTCGTTGTTGTGTTCATCAGACCTCTCAACTCTCCAAATTTTCACACAATGTCCAATTTTTTGTTTCATATTTTTGGTCTGTTCCTCATTAAATTTGTGGCTTTCTGGCAAATCACTGAGGTATAAAGTTACTAAATAATGACTTATATTTGAGTTTCAGACTTCATAAGCTTCAGAAAATGCATGTTAATGCAATTCCTGTTATTCTAGCAACTTTCTATGTTTGAAAGAGTAATATTTAAAATCTGTCCCTATTTTGGGACTTTGCCCCCCCCCCCCCTTTATTTTAGGTTTTGTCCACATTTCTTGTGCTAAAAGGTTGAGAAAGGTACTACTGCATGTTTTGAGAGGGCAACACAGTCGACTGAGTGATAACAGCTTTTCTTCCAAGACTGGCTCATAATAAAACTGCCCCATTCTTATACATATATTACTTATAATGCCTCAGACATCTTCACCATTGGAGAACTTGTATGGTAATATTTGTTAATATGTGAATGTGGCATGCAAGGCTTCAGCAATAGTATGAAAAGAATGCAAAAAACAGCCAGCTGGCCAGAATATCACACGATTTATGTTAGCCACGGCAAAAGAGCACACTAATTAAACCTTTAACTCTGTACTTGGTGAAATGTTAAGAGTCAGAGAGCTTAAATGCAAGTTAGTTATTTACATATATATATATATGCATACACAGGTGTACTTCATTATGACAAAACACCCAAATGCTGACATTCTAAATGTTGGCAACAAAATGTTGAAAAACCAAATGCTGACACTACTGTGTATATGCTGAGCAATAATCTCACCTATGCAAAAGTCAATGTAAAAAAGAAAAAAAGAAAAAAAAAATCACACAATCCCTAGGGAAGGACTGTACTCCCCAAACCCTGGGATTGTTGATCTTGCATACCTGTCAATCATCTGTTTTATTGACCAAACTTTGTCGACAAAACAGATGCCGAAATTTAGGAGTTTATATATATATATATATATATATATATATATATATATATATATATATATATATATATATATATATATGTGTGTGTGTGTGTGTGTGTGTGTGTGTGTGTGTGTGTGTGTGTGTGTGTGTGTGTGTGCATGTGTGTGTGCGTGTGTGTGTGTGTTTCTCTCTGTCTCGCTCTCTCTCTCTATATATATATATATATATATATATATATATATACATATATATATAACACACACACACACACACACACACACACACACACACACACACACACACACACACACACACACACACACACACACACATGCACACCCACATGCACATATACAAATTGTTGAGAGATCTTTGGGCAATACCTGCCAACTCCATTTGGTTGACAGAATAGATAGCTGACATTAGTGGTGTGAGATTGTTATAATACTAAGGATGGAGAAATATGTACTTTCTCCTGGTATTCATAGGTTCATAGGTAGGTACTAGGCTATTGGCCCTAGGGCCTATACAAGCCTAGCCAAAAATGTACCCTGGCTTTCGCCACCCAAGAAAAGTATTTTCCTGTGCCCCTGTCAAGCAGAACCACAGAAGTGATCCCCAGGGTGAATTTCCTATTACCCATCCAATCATCAAGATTTTTCTTGAAGAGTGCTAATGAGGAGCTCTGTTTGACATAGATAGGTAGTCTGTTCCAGAGTATGGGAAGTCTCTGTGACAGGAATCTATCCCACCAGCATGTTCTGTTTATTGTGGTGACAAGGCTTAGATCCCTAGAGCATGTAGTTCGGAGGGATTGGGATTTCTTTAAGTGGAACATGTCAAACAGCTCTGGGTTTGACATAGCTTTGTATGTTAGGTTGTATGTTTGTATGATTGCCTCTGAGTAGACGATATGTGACGGAGTAAAGCTGGAGTTTTTTGAGATGGTCTGCGTATGGCATCTGTTTGAGGCCAGTAATCCTCTTTGTGAGGTATTTTTGCAGCCTTTACAGTTGTTGTAGATGTCTTATGAGGTACATACCAAAAGGGGCATTGTACTCTATAATGGGTCAAATGAGTGATGAGTAGAGGGGAGCAATGACCTCTTTTTTTCTGAATGAGAAACCTTTTGTGATGAGGTGTGCCACATAGAAGGATTTCCTGACTACTTTGGCGATGTGATTATCAAAGGAGAGACTGCTGTCCACCTGTGTCCCAAGGTCTCTTATCACACTTTCGGTGTTAAGTAGACTACCGCCTATGTGGAAGTTCATGGGTACAGAATTTTTACCAAAGGGGATGACAATGCACTTTTTGGCATTGAGCTTGAGACCATGTCTTTGACACCAGGCATCTGTCTCAGTGAGGCCCTTTTGTAGGATGTCCACATCATTAGGAGTTTCAATTATGGCTCCTAGTTTGCAGTCATCTGCGAATTTAGTTATCCAAAGACCTTCTGTGTTAGCCTGTACTTCAGAGAAGTAGATACCAAACAGGAGAGGACCCAGGACTGAACTCTGCGGTACTCCACTTGTCACTGTTCTGAAGTCTGATTTGGAGTCTGCTACTTTCACAGTGTGGGTTCTTTCAGTAAGCCAGTTGGCAACCCATCTTGTGACATAGGGATTTATACCTAGTTTAGTGAGTTTATCTATAATTCCAGAGTGGGGAATGGTGTCAAACGCCTTGGCGAAATCTAGATAGGCTGTGTGAACCACCTTACCCTCATCTATGGCTTTGGTGACTACTTCAAAGAAGTCTATCAGGTTTAGGAGACATGATCTGCCTTTTACAAACCCAAACTGGGTGGGTTCCAGGGTTTGGAGATCTCCAATGTCTTTGTTTATGAGTTCCATGATGATATGTTCTATGGCCTTGCAGACGAGGTTCTGTTGTGGCCCCCCCCCCCCTTTGTGGAGTGGGATAGCTGTCGCGGTGCGCTATTCAATGGGCACAAAGCCTGAGGTGAGGCTACGATTGAACATGGTACTTAGGTGGGGTGCCAGTTCATTCTGTAGTTCATGTAGAAGGCAGCCTGAGATGTTGTCAGGTCCCATGGATGCTGTGTTCTTGGCTTTGGAGAGTGAAGTTTTTACCTGTGCAGCCGTGATTACAGGAACTTTGCATTCTTCCAGTATAAAGATGGTTCCTTTAGGGGGTGAGAGCGGGGTAAAGTTAGCACTGAATCTATCTGCCAGGATGTTGGCAATATCAGTTGGTTCCGTATATTTAGTGTCATTGTGCTGTAACTCAGAGCAAATCTGAGTGTTGCCATTGAGATTTTTGACATAGCTATAGAATGCTTTGTGGTTGTCTTTAGAATCAGTGGCAATTTTGTTTTCATACCTCTCAACCTCTTTGCACAACAAATCTAGACAAAGCCAAAATTAATGGGGGCACAGAGGTCCAAAATCAAGGATAGATTTTAGATACTGGTCTTAGAAAATCTGTAGAATAGCAGTTTTTGTGTTAGCATTTTGTGAAGGATATGGAGTCTGAAACTCAAATATCATCATTATTTAATGGCATCAGGTTACCAATGATTTGCTAGAAAACCACACATTTTATAAGGATCAGACTGAACATATTAGGCAAAAATCAGGACATTCTGTGAAAATCCGGAGAGTTGAGAAGTATGTGAGTATTCCCAGTGATGAAACATTTAAATAGCGGGGGATGGCTAATTTCTTATTGTCAAACACTCATGTGTTGATTAAAGTGCATTTGACCATTTTAGATTTATCTGTATCTATCTATATCTGTATCTATCTATCTAGAGATATTTATATATATATAAACACACGTGCGTGCCCACACACGTACACACACACACACACACACACACACACACACACACACACACACACACACACACGCACGCACACGCGCACACATGCACACACACACACACACACACACACACACACACACACTCACGCACACACGCACACACACACACACACACACACACACACACACACACACACACACACACACATATATAAACAAAATAAGGGTGTCTGAAACTTACCTCATAAGAAGAGGATGCCCTCACTTCTCAAGCAGAGTACTTCCCTAGCAACCTTTAAAACCAACGTGGGTTACTAGATGAGTGATTAAAAAATGTCACCACGGGCATGTGGGGAAAGACTGCTTAATGGGGTACATTACTAGTCTCCCACCAGTTATGAGTAATGTATCTCCTATGGCTGTAAACGTAGTAAGAGACTATGAACCTTTGACCCCAAGAAAAACCACGTTGAACCTTAAAAAATACTACATTTTGATTTAATTAAGTTTAACTAAACTACATAAGACCGCAGTTTTAGAAGACTGCTCAGACTAAGACTGTCATTGAGACCTGGGAAAGTGAGAGCATTTAATCTCACTTGCCAACATAGTTCCTTAAATTCAAGGAGATCTTCCCATGTTCCCCCTCAAGGTTGCCATGGGGGCCTCTTGTGCCCCCATTTTTGCTAACATCATTATGCTAATGTGGGAAAGAAAGTTCCTTTTTACATCTTCCTTTTCTAACAAGTGGATTTACGTTCGTAGATTATTTGTTTTTTTTTTTGTGGAATGGGGACATGCTTAAATCAACTGTCTTATAGTTTTTTTATGTTTTTGTGTTTGTTTAGAACTGTAAGGTGTTCATATGTTTTGTGCAATTTTTTTAGAATATACATTTTTCTGTAGAATACAGCTTTAATTAATTTACATTTTTTATTATAAGATGTTTTTTACTAGCTAAACTGAGTCAGGTAAGGTTCTCTGAATGGTATTTATTTGTGCTTTAATTGCAGTTTTAATTTTTCTGACAAAGTCAGCTGATATATGCTGACGAAAGTGTTAAATAAATCTGATCGAGTTTGTGGAAGTCACCTTATGATTATTTATTTCCTATCCAGTGAAGATTTGATATATATGTGTGGATGACCAATGTTATGCACTAAGCTATTTTAGTTTCATCAGATGTATTGGTAAACTGCTCCAAGCCTTATGCATTTCAAAGCCACAGCCCTTTTGCAGGTTCTTTTAACGTTAATTACAGGTCTATAACATATTCTTCAAATTATATGTATTGCTCAGTAGAGCGGAAAGAAATGGCCACTATGTCATTTAGAATGTCTTACAGCACAGTTTTGAGGCAGAGTTGATATGTTTAGAATTTAATGACAGTGTGGGTGCACTGTACAAGGTAGTAAAGGCACTTGTTTTTACACTTTGTGTAATATATTTTTGTTAATTCATTTCATTAATATGATGTAAAAAATGGCTATACGCTGAAAGACAAGATGTGGTTCTTTTTTGTGTAAACTGGCTACTACTTTAAATTTTTTACAATGCTAGAGCACTATGCTGGTCAAAAAAATTAACAAAATTATCATAATTTAGCTCTCTCCTAAGTAATAGTACAGATCACCGTGTGCTGTACCACATTAGGTAAAAGAGCAACATTTTTACTAAGTATTGCAAAAGTTCTTTTCTGAATTAAGCCTTTAGTAGTAAGGTTATATAAGTCACACTTCTGCAGAGCCACAGTGATATGTCACAGCTTCATTTTACTAGCGTGACATTGCCAGCTATTTCATCCCAGTGGAAAAGCCTTTTATGGTCAGATAAATCATTTGTCTCCTGAGCCACTAAGTGAGATGTACAAATATGATGCAGGCAGCTGTGAGGCATGCACCAAATTCTCTTTCTAGTAATTATACCAAACCTCATGGTAACTCCATGAAACTGAATAATGACCGAAGATGAATGCACACAGCTGTGAACTTTGTCTGTTCACCAGCTGCTGGGAAGAGTCAGGCTGTCTGGACGAGACTAATTAATATACAGTAATATTACAGTAGCCCTATAAATAAATGCTAAAAATATTTCCCAGAGAGCTTTGAACATGCCTTAATGCCTGTGCCTCAGTGAAATATTGAACCCAAGACTGATATGTCTGTAATTAATGCACAGACCAGGTTCCTTTCTTGATACAACTGGGATAGTGATTTAAGTTTCAAAGTCCTTCAAAAGAAAGAAAATAAGATGTCTTCATGATTGTAGCAGGTTTCCCTTCTAGCAACTCTAAAACTAAATATAAATGGGTTTGTTTTCTATTTATCTGCACAAATATAAGCATTTTACCACAGACACTGTCAGGTGCACGCAAACACATACACACACAGAGGCACATATTCAAATGTTATGAATATCTGACAAAATGCACAGGAATATGTGTGTGTGTGTGTGTGTGTGTGTGTGTGTGTGTGTGTGTGTGTGTGTGTGTGTGTGTGTGTGTGTGTGTGTGTGTGTGCACCTGCATGTGCATGTGTGTGTGTGTGTGTGTGTGTGTGTGCACACACATGCAAGTGTGTGCATTCGTGTGTGTGCGTGTGTGTGTATGTGTGTGCATGCGTGTGTGTATGTGCATGCATGCGTGTGTGTGTGTGTGTGTGTGTGTGTGTGTGTGTGTGTGTGTGTATGTGTGTGAATGCGTGTGTGTGTGTGTGTGTGTGTGTGTGTGTGTGTGTGTGTGTGTGTGTGTGTGTGTGTGTGTGTTTGTCTCAGATGTTTAAATGTTGTGTCTCTTTGTTCACCAATGTCGGAATGCATCTGCTGGCATACAAAAACAAGTAAGGAGCAGTTGGAGCCTATAATGTGCACTTGCCTGCTGACAGTTAGGGGTGATTACTGTTTTCAGCTCTTCCTTGTTATAATGGTACACACTCCAAAGCGCGACAAAGAGGAGGGGCTGCTGATTCCAGGTATAATATGGTTTCCTAGATTCTGCACAAGAACAAAGTGAGATGCGACTTAAACTTCCCTAATACATAGCTCACCTAGCCAGACTTGACTGCCTTTTATTTTTGCATTTATCTGATTTTTTCATTTAATATTAACTTTTTTAAAATTTATTACACCAGATAATATTTTCATATTTATATAACAGTCTTTTTTCATATTTTAAAATGGATTAATAGAATACAACAGGTTTACAAAATGGATCTCTGGTTTCCTTTTGAATGACTGGCTAAAATGAATATTTCCTTGTGCCATATATACATAAATTGCCACAGGCAGCATATTTTTTAGATATATAGATCTAATCGTAAGTCCTTTTCATTCATTGCTATGTCACTTTACAGCAGTCACTCCATATCAGAACTTACAGTTTTCAAAACTAACTGACTTGACTTACAGATTCCTTCCTCATCCAATATATAAACATATAGCCATGCTATATATGCACAACATTAGCCCTAAATGCCAGGTCCAAGCTTAGGTGAATTGGACCTATTTGACCCTATAAGGCCCTACTCTCTCGGTGGGCCCCAGTCCCACACTAAGCTATGAGAGAGTCACTGTGCCTTTTGTGGCCCAGATATTTACCTAAGAGACCCTAAAGCAAAGCCCAAGGCATTTTCCTGCTGGTAGTCTTGTGTCTTGCTAGTGGGAAGGACAACATAGCCTGTTGTATATTGCACTAGTGGCTAATTCAGTTGTTGTTTGTCTTTTGGCTTTTCCTGGTAAGAGGTTGCCACAGTGGAACTCCGGTCCACTAATGATTGGCAGTATATTTTTACGAAACGCCGAGGTGCCAGCTCAATGCCCAACCTTCAATGAAGGCATGCCCATTTAAGCACGCATGTCTTTTGAACGCTACACAACCACGGGGAGAACATGCAGACTCCAAACAGAAGGCACTCCCAAGCCCAGCCGAGAATCGAATTGGAAAACCTCTTGCTATGAGCTAACAATGCTACTGCCGTACCACTGCGGCATCCAGTGGGTAATCCAGTATTAATATTATTATTTACTGCAGCTTCATGCAGCTTGTATGGCTCACAGTGATAGCTGCTCACATGACCACAGTGATCAGTTGCTGTTGCTGATTGCTCACCAAGGTTTCCAGTTCAAACCTGGTCTGATTAACCACATGGTTTTGTGTACTGCTTCAGTTACTGTCTTCTAGAACAATAAGACCAGGGTTAAGTGAAGACTGATAGAAAGGTGGTTGTTTTTTTTACTTCTGCTGCTGACATGGCGCTGACAAGAAATAGCTGTGGAATAGTCAGTATTAGACAATATGAAAACAAACACTAGTAAGCATAAGAAAAATAAAATAACAGGTACTCTGATTGGGTCCCCTGCACTTTGTCGAACATCTGGTCAACAAATGCTATAAGTAGTGTTTTATTTTTAACCTATGGAAAACAGAATTGTCAAAATGTTGAGGGTATGTTTCACTGAGAAAGGTGGATGGGGTTGGAGGGGTGACAGTGACTGTGTATATGTGTGTCAGAGTTATGGTTAGGGTCAGGGATAGGTTAGGGATAGGTGTTGTATGTTTGTGTGTGAGTGTATTTTAGAGTTAGGGTCAGGTTTAGGTAAGGGGACCGATGTAGTGTTATTAGTGTGTGTTTGTGCATATTTGTGTGTCTGAGTGTGTCTTGTGTAGTGGCAGTGTTATGGGAAGGCATTTATGAAGGTAAGGAGTAGGGTTAGGTTTGGGAGAAGGGACAGGATTCGGGTTAGGGTTAGCACCCTTTATTACAGCAGTGTAAGGGAGCAGACAACTATTTGAAAATATCTAGAAAATAAACCTAAAGCACGAAAAATACAAATAAACACTACACAACACACTGTATGTTCGTAGTCTGCAAGAAACACAGGAGTCAGATTAGCTCTTTCATTCATTTACTATCGGAGCTTCATCAGAAATACACCATTTAAACATCAGACTAGTTAAATACTAACAAACCAGTGACACCGCACTCTAATTAAGAACATACAAATTAATTAAAGTACTAGTGATATAAAAATAGCAATAAAACCTTTCCTCAGACAATTTATAAAACACACAAAAATGTGTGCAATAACAAATCTCTGCAATTGAAAATAATCTTGATATGCTGATATGTTTATACAAATTTATATTTTAATAAACCTTTAATGGAAATGGTTTCATTTAAACCTGGACTGACATCAACCCTGAAAAAAACCTGCTATTTCAACTCTAAATTGTAGAGATTTGTTATTACACACATTTTTGTGTGTGTTATAAATTGTCTGAAGAGGTTTTATTACCATTTTTATATCACTAGTGCTTTAATTAATTTGTATGTTCTTAATTAGAGTGTGATGTCACTGGTTTGTTAGTATTTAACTAGTCTGATGTTTAAATGGTGTATTTCTGATGAAGTTCCGATAGTAAAGGAATGAAAGTGCTAATCTGACTCCTGAGTTTCTTGTGGACTACGAACATACAGTTTGTTGTGTAGTGTTTATTTGGAAATATCTATTTTGACATAGGTTGCCCTTTTTTTTCTTACCTTCACAAGAAAGTAACAACTGATCTGAAGTTCCGAAAGATTTTGAGGTGGATAGTTTGACTTAAGGCAACCTCAGATACTATTTTGAGCATGCATGAAGGATTACTTTCTGAAGAAACCCTATCTTTGTGGAAAAAGAGATAAGATTGACCCACAAAAACAGCTTGCAGCTCAGATACTCTTCTTGCAGCATTCAGAGCAATGAGTAAGATGACTGTTTTCCTTGTTAAGAGCCTGATGTCAGCCTGATGAGCTGGGTCAAATGGAGCAAGTGTTAATTTTTCTAACACAAAATTGGTATCTCGCAAAGGAGCCATCGATTTTGCAGGAGGCTTCTTATGCAGTACCCCTTTCAAAATATTTTCACTTGAGGAGTCTTCCTCAATGGTGCAGCAGTAGCGTTGTTGTCTCACAGCAAGAGGTTCTCCCTGTTCGATTCTCGGCTTGGGTTTGGGAGTGCCTTCTGTGTGGAGTCTGCATGTCCTTCCCACGGTCGAGTGGGTGTTCGAAAGACATGCGTTGAATGGGCGTGCCTTCATTGAAGGTTGGGCATCGGGCTGGCAATTCAACACCATAAAAACCAACTGCCAATCATTAGCGGACCGGAGTTCCGCTGTGGCAACCCCTAACCGGGAAAAGCCAAAAGAACAACAACAACAACTGTATCAAAGAAGTGGGATCCATGTGCGGACATGATGAAATGGCTGGCAAATGAATCTTGATTGGAGAAATGATAGTATTTGTAAATGCACAAATACCATAAAATGAGAGGAACACTAGCCCTGAATGGGTACTGTTTCTTTTACTGGCACCATCTAGAAAACCCCTTTTTCCATTTGCTAACATATAATTTTCTAGTAGCAGGCATTCTTGCATCCATTAATACATGCTGCATATCCTGAGAAAAAAGGTGTATAAAGGTATTAAAAGGAATATAAGGTATTAAAAGTCTATCAGCCAGGCAGTCAATCAGTTGTTTGGGGTTTGGATGTATCAAACACCCAACACCCCTAATCTTATGTGAGTAAATCCATTTTGTGAGGAAGTTTGTGGTAACTGCCTCTGGCCAGTTCCAAAAGAAGGGAGAGTCACTGTTGCCTCAGCCAGAAGGTAGTCATCACGACGATATTTGGTGAATCCTTCGGAAGCTTCAAAAGTACCCTGGAAATGAATGAAAAGGATGAAAAAGCATACATTAACATTCAAGTCCAAGGAAAAGAAAAGACATCTCTCTTTCAGGCCTTCTTGCATGGACTCCTGGAATAAAATCTTGCCAGTTGATTGCCTAGAGCGGAAGCAAAAAGATATTCTTATAGTTCCATAGGTAAGTACTAGGCTAGCTGACCTTGTGGGGCATTTTAAGCCAATCCAATTTCTCTCAAAAGTGAAAATCAAACATTGTACACTGTGTCTGGGATATAAGCACCTTAACCATTATGTCATTCTCTCCGCACCT
Source organism: Protopterus annectens (assembly GCF_019279795.1). Classification (NCBI taxonomy): domain Eukaryota; kingdom Metazoa; phylum Chordata; order Ceratodontiformes; family Protopteridae; genus Protopterus; species Protopterus annectens. Next base: position 1,825,354,340 of record NC_056735.1, read on the forward strand.
CTTGAGATACTCCTCTGAGATGGATCAAATCTTGGAAGACCCCCTGATTCAGTTTCCATTCATGTGGATCTGCTCAGGTCCTGCTCATCTTGTCTACCTTGCTGTTTAGTTCTGATGAGATGCAAAATGCCTGTAAAGGGAGATTTTGCTGTAAAGCTATACCCCATGCTAACATGGCTAGTCTGCAGAGGGTAAGATCTGGTTCCTTCTTGCTTGTTTATATACCACATCACTGTGTGCTGTCTGTAAACACTTGAAGAGTTTCTGGGGACCACAGATGATTTAGAGAGTTGAGAGCATTTATATGAGTTAGCATCTCTTTTATGTTGATGTGTTTTGGACTGTCTTTTTTGTTAGACCCTGCACCTTTAGACCCACTAATACTGCTCCTCAAGAAAAATCTGAGGTGTTGAGTGTGACTGAATCTGCTGGAGCAGGAAGGGAGAATGGAAGATCTGTAGTCCGAGAAATTTGGTATCTCTGTAACATAATCTCCCTTTTTGTGCAAAAAAACGGCAACCTCTTCCGAAAACCAACACCATACAAAGAGAGGAACCCCAAAGGAGAAGAGGTCCAAAAGTCTAAAGCTTTTATTCACAAAAGTATAAAATGAATGAACGCTGTTATAAAATCATGTGTTTTCATCCTCCATGGACTTCATCAGATGCACTCATTAAAATCAAATGTCAATTTAAATACATTCACGTCAGTACCCCAACCAATCAAAAAATCCCTTCAATTAAATCTTTGACTATTAAATCTCCATTGTTCATGTATTAATTTTCTTTAAAATACAATTCATAAAACTTATTTACAAAATTACTATGACATCTTAAAAATATTTTGTATTGTCACAAGTTTAAATCAAGATGTTTAATACATTGAAGGTGTCCTTTGTAGATGTATGTTATTTTATACCTATATATTGCCATCTAATGGTTTGTTTAGGTATATTTTATTCTTTACTTGCTTTTAGTTTTAATAGTGGCTGGATCGAAATATATTCATTCAATCCTGGGACTTTGTTTGCCTCAAGCACTAATTGCTACCATAACTCCCTATAACCTATACATTCCTCCCATGGGCCACCCCTCAATTCCTTTTTGATTTGTTCCAAAACAAAGAATCTGTACTTGTATTCATCACATACCATGGTGTGCCTGTATAATGCATTTGTTCCCTTACATTTTTTTATGTCGTACATATGTTCATATATACGTCTTCTCATAGTTCTTTCTGTTTTTCCGACATAAAATGATGTGCACGTAGTGCACATAGCCAGGTACACCAATCCCCTTGACTCACAATTAAAGTACCCCCTACTATTTAACCAGAATTGTCTACTTGTTATGAATATTCTTTCTTTGTTTATAACATATTCACATTGCTTGCAGGAGCCGCATTTGTATGTACCTGTCCTACTTGTGTTTGCTCTATCACCTGTCCTGCCTTTTCCATTCTCCAAAATATGTTTAATAGATTCTGAATTCCTGAATACCACTCTAGGAGATATATCAGAAAGTCCTTTTAAATCTGTCAATTTATTAAACTTTTCCCATTCCTTTTGAAATGCTTCCTTCACTTTTATGTTTAAAGCATTATATTCCAGAACTAGGGCTTGTTGGTATTTGGGCATGTCATGTTTTGTGTTATTTTGTACTATTTCATTTTCCCCCTTTATCGGTCTAAATCTTCCTTCCCTTCCTACCAGGACTTCATCTTTTATTTTATTAATAAAGTCATAGGGGTAACCCCTTTCCAAGAACATGTTCACTAACGTATCACATTCGGTTAGGAAGTCTGCATCCAGGCTTGACATCCTTGAACCCCTAACTAATTGCCCCTTCACCAAATTCTTCTTACAATAAATAGGGTGCCCACTGTCATAATGCAGGAACGAATTAACATAGGACTTCTTCCTATGTACTTTAGTTTCAAAAGAATTTTCTTTTTTCATTATTTCCACATCCAAATATGTAATTTTCTCATAAGATGAGGTGTGGGTAAATTTAAGAAAGTCTGTGGTTTGCCCTATGTATTTGATAAATTCCTCAAGCTTATCAATGCTTCCCTTCCAAAATATTATAATGTCGTCTAAAAACCTCTTATACAACTTACAGTAATTAATGTATTCAGATTTAAAAATGTATCTTTCCTCCCAGTTTGCAAGGACTAGGTTAGCAAATGTGGGGGCGCAAACAGCACCCATCGCAACCCCTTGAATCTGTTGAAAGTATTCACCATTGTGTATCAAGAAATTATTCCTTAAAATTATGTCCATTAAGCTTGTGCATGCTATTTTATCCACATGCGAAAGCTTTCCATCCCCGAACACTTCCTCCTCAAACATCATAATGCCTTCATTATAAGGAATTGAACCAAACAGGTCCACTACATCTATCGTTACAAAGATGGTCTCCCTGTCAAAAACTTCCGGAACTAAGCTCCTTAAGAGATCCCATGAATCCTTAAGTATATTTTCTTTATTTGTCCATATATGTTTGGCCTTCACATCAACAAACCTGGCCAGTGGTGTTGTTTTTGAGCCACTTGCTGATACAATGGGTCTGAGGGGTGGATTTTCCTCATCCTTATGTATTTTCGGTATACCGAAAATAATAGGGATCCTAGGTTTCTCTTTTTTCAAGAATGACAGTGTTTTGAGATCTATAACATTTTCTATGGTCATACTATCCAACTTAATATCTATGTTCCTGTAAGCCAGATTAATTTCATTTCTTGAAACCACTTTATATTTGCATTCATTTCTTAGTATATCATTCATCCTGCCTTCATAATCCATGACATCCATAATTACAATCCCCCCTCCCTTGTCGGGTTTCATTACCCTAACAGCTTCATCATGCCTTAATTCCTCCAATTTGTTCTTTTCACTAGTTTCTAGGTTATTTCTATAACCTGTTCTGTGTTCAGCTTTCTTGATAGCTACCTCCATCACTTTTTCAAAGTTTTTTAGCTGTGCATGGATGGGTGGGTTGTACGTGGATCTGTTTCTTAACAATCTCTGTTCATGGGTGATTTGATTTCTATCCACATAATCTCCCTTTTTACAAATCCTTGAAATTGGAATTTGAAAAATCAATGGGTATTGATGCTGAGGCCCTAGAGATCACAGATGTCATTGTATCTTTCACATGTAGAATCTTGCAAGAGGTACTATGAGAATTATAGATGCCATGAGATTCACAATCCTGAGGAATTCCCTTACTGAGACTGAGGTCTGAGTGGAAAATGCCAGATTTAAAGGCAGATCTATTTTTTTCCTGTGGAAGAACATTTCTTTATACTGAGGTGCTAAGCAAGCACCCCAGAAAAACAATCCTGTGAGCAGCAGTCAGAAAAGACTTCTTAATGTTCTCTTGGAATGCCAGTCTGGGTAGGAGATCCATTACCGAAGAAATTTCTGACACTTTGAAAAAAGACTCTGCAATGATAAGCAGGTCATCTAAAATAAGGAGAAATGTGGATACTCTGCACTCTGCAGTGGGCTATGACTGGATCCAGACACTTTGTGAACATTCTTGGAGCAATGAATAGCCCAAAGGGGAAGGCAAAGAACAAATAATGTGTCCCAGACATACAGAAATGTAAGAAATTCCTGAAATCTGAATGTATAAGAATGTGGTGATATCTGTCTTTTAAATCTCATGCCACTAAGTAACTCAAATGAGGAAGAAGGGGTAATAAATTGTGAAGTGACAACATTTTGAACGTGGGCACTATCAAAAACTGGTTCAGTAAGGAAAGGTCCATAACTAGTCTCAAAGAATCTCCTTTTTTTGGTACTATAAACATCTTTAAATAAAATTCTTCTCCTAACAGTGGAGGAGGAGGAAGAGCTATTACCCCTGAGACAGCATGTGTCTATATGACAGAAGGGAGGAGATGAGTTTAGTCTGGCAGATGAGGAAGAAACTCCTGTACAAGAAGGAGAGCCTCCCACTGTCATCTGAAGCATTGATGGCTCATATTCAGAACCCATTTATCTGGAAATCTACTGTCAAAGAGAAATGCAGAGGTTGAGACTTTATGGGAGAATTAAGGGACTGCCAAGGTTGGAGGTAGCAACCCACTCCCTCATATACTCAGCTTGACTTATCAAATTATCATTTATTCAGGGGGGTTGCTGATTTCTTTTTGTAACATTCCTGCCACTGCTTTTTAAACATTTGTGTACCATCATTTGGCTGGGACCATTTATTTTGCTTTTTATTAAAGTTAGACAACAGAACAAAGAATCCTTTGGAAAACTTAGAGAAAAATCTGAGAGATTCCTTGAATCAGCTTTCCCCTTTTGTTACACTTTTCAATGAGCTCTGAAGCAGAAGGTCAAAAAATAGTTCTCTATTCAAGGGAGAATTCAAAATGTCATTCTTGACTTCTTCTGTCAGGTTCCGAGAATGCAGCCAGGCAACCCCCTTCAAAACAGTTACAGGGATAGCAGCCCTGGAAGTGGCATCAACATAGTCATAGGCACATTTCAAACAATGAGCAGTGACTTTGTAAGCAGAAGAAACCAAATTACACAACGCAGATTTCTCCTGGTGCCAAAACATTCCTCATATTTACGAAATTAGTCAGGGTAAACTTCAACATATGAGCATACCTCTCAACCTCTTAGTGCAGGAAATCTAGACAAAGCCTGACAAAATAGGGGAACAAAGGCCCAAAAATAGGGACACCTTTTAAATATTGCTCTTATAAACTCAGAAAGTTGTTAGAGTAGCAGAGTTTGTTTAAAAATACATTTTCTGAAGGATTTAAAGTTGGAAACCCAAATGTATGCCATTATTTAGTGACTTCAGTCCTAAGATCATCCCACTGATTTGCCAGAAAACCACAAATTTTATAAAGGAACAGACCAAAAACATGTGCCAAAAATCTGGACATTCTGCGAAAATCTGGACAATTGAGATGTATGCATATGAGCCTGACAAATGAGAATTCTAAAAGCAAGAGTTGTAGAATCAAACACTTTTTTTTCCTGGCTTATCAAAAGCATTTCCATCCTTGTTAGAAGGAGTGGGATTTGTATTAGCAAAATGCTCAGCAGCAGCTGGATTTACTGAAGCTATAGCTTCCAAGTCAAGCCTTGAATTAGTGTATAAAAACTTAAAAGACTGAGGACCTTTAGACTGAGAACCTTTATATAATCTATCTCCTTTTTTTAGGGGCAGCAAGCTGACTGTCAGAGAAATTGAAAGTTGTAGCAAAAACATCCACCAAAGCAGACAGAACTGAAAGAATAGCCAAAGGTTCTGGAAATTCCACTTGAAACAAATCATAATATTTTCTGAAGGATTGGGAAACATCACTGGTTGGCCACTAGAAAAAAATAGATGAAGGATCAACAATAAAATATGAACAGATGCCAATAAAACTCAATAAGGAATACTTTAGAAGACTTAAAGTGATACTGAAAACTGCCTTGGCATCTTGCAATAAAGTCCAGGTTATAAACCAATTTGCTTTTCATGTTTTAACTTCAAAAATATTGGATCAAATGGACATAAAATAGGAAAAATGCTTCATGCTTATCAAATGTTATATAAAAATCAGTGTATACCAAGATTATACATGCCTTGCTCTGAAGGAGGTATGGGCCTCCTCAAAACCAATTGCATGTATAGATTTGCAATTATGAGACTGCATATGTATCTGCTGGCATCATTATATTCAAACATAGTGAAAGTTTACAAACATGAGGAGTAGAAGTCTAAGATGACTTCTTTGCTTAGTTTAGCAAAAGCATTTTTGTGTCAAGCGGGAATGGAAATCAAACTAGAAGTTGTCAAAGATCAGACAGCCGTTGAATGTGCTAAAAAACAGAAGAAATAATATAAGGAGAAGGATCAGCTGAGAAAGGAAAAATGTGGAAAATCCATAAATATAGTGGCAAATGCAGAGATCTCCTGGAACAACCTCATGATGACCAAAATTTGATGCAGGAATGATTGAGGAAAGGTGAACTGAAACCAAAAGATCAAAGGTCAATAATAGAGGTCCAGGACAGCAGACTACCTGCACATTGATTTACAAAATCCATTGAGAAGGTGAGACAAATAGACAAATATGGGTTCTGTTGAAAACAACTGGAAAGAGCCGCACATCTTGTTGCTTGGTGTGATACAGTCTTGGCAGAGGGCCTATATACTGAAAGTCACAATAATATGCCAAGACTGTTGTACTGGAGATTCTGCAAGCACTACAATACACAAATAGCTGAAAAGCATTGGATACATGAACCTGAACCACAAAGTATTATAGAGAATGATGAAGTGTATGTCACATGGGATTACCCATTACCAACAGTTAACAAAATAGGGGCAAAAAGAAAGACAAAAGCAGTACTGATCATCAAAATTGCTACACCAAGTGATTACAGTATCTTACATACAGAGAGTTACAAAGTCATAAAACATCAGGATTTGCAGGTAGAAGCAGGAATAATGTGGAAGAAAGACACCCATACAGTTCCTATAGTTGTAGGAGCAATGGGTCTAATAAAAAATGAATTTACAGTCATACTTAGATAAGATACAATATGCTTCACCGAGAATGAGCTACAGAAGGAGAACATTCTTGGCATATTGCAGGTGCTGAGAAGAGCACTTTTGTCCAACATCAAAGACTGAAACAATACTAATTTCATGAGCTGTAATTGTACCCTAACTTAGGAATGAGATCTGCTCCCTTCATTGTATTAGAAATTCAAACAGTTTGGAGAAATTAAACTGAAAAAATGATTCATCCTGGAAATAGTCTAAGAAAAGGAGAATTTTTCACAGAGACTATCAGGTATTATACTCTGCTCGGAATCTGAATCAGAAATCTGTGGAGACAAAACAACAGTTATACCTTCACATTCTCCAACAGGTTCAGTCTCTTGAATCTCTTCAGGGAAGGATAAATCCTTTTTGCTCTTACCAGAAACAGTCTTTCAGGAAGGATCAAGAAGAGTAAACCCTGAGCTATGCCCAACAAAGTACTCCTGCGCAGAGTAAGTGAAACAGGAGGAGAGATATGTTTAGGTTTGTTCCCTTTTGATAGGAATTTCTGAAGAAACAGACACAGAATTGCCAGGAAAAAACTCCCTAGGGATGGGCACATTTTTTTTAGCTAAGCAGAGACACCTTCCCTGCTCCTTCTCCCAGGACTCACAAGAGTGAAGCTCCCTTTCCCACTAAAGGCACACTAACAGCTGCAAAGAGCATGCTTAACCCTTGGTCTATGGTGGTTGTAGAAACTATACCACGAGGATCAGTGGAAACATGAATGATCTGAGGAACCAACTTTGGCCACAGAAGGGTCACCATTATGTGGCTGAGGCAAATTACCAGCCTGCTATGGTGGCAAAGGGTGCTTATCAATCTTTTTCTTTTTGTGGCAGGAAGAAAATACAAGCCAAACAAGGTGTCTGATTGGCAGGAAGGCCTAGCAGCAATAGTCAGTAAAATAGGTAAGTAGTACAAAAGTAAATTTCCACAACAAAACACAGTAAAAATAACAATCTGAACACTTACCCAGTCCCGAAAAGTAAAATAACAACAATTCCTGCGAGAAAATGTAGTTTTAAATCACTTTTTGACAACTTTTTCCCACAAAAGAAAAAAAGTAATACTTTCATTTAAAAGTGTGTATGTCACATGACAGTTGATAAAAAGACCTTTCTCTAGCTCAAAAATTAATACCTTAAGAAAAGGTAAGTTTTATGTAATAAAAAGTAAAATAGAAGTTTTTTTTCCTGAAAGGATCTTTGCTGTTTACCAATGGAACAGTGTTAGATGACCGTCAATCAACAGAAACCCTTAGAGGAGTTTTCTCTTCATTGATATGAAAGTTCTGAAATGCTTGGCACCCAAACCTGATTTTAGTCATATCAGCTTGAAATGGCATATGGTTTGGGTGCATGGAAGGTCCCCTGAAGTTTTGGAAAGTGCTGGCTGTTGTATCCTTAGTAGGATATAATCCACATAGGTAAGGTTACTGCAGCAATTATCACAAATTCCAGAAAAGTGAAACATGAGGTATGTTTCCTGAATGGTGAAAGTCTTAGGTGGATAGAAAAAAATATATTCTTTCATCTGAAAATGAGAAAACAGAAACAAATTGACTCATAAATGTACTGGAGTGGTGTCACAGTCTTGGAGTCACATACAAAACAAGGGGAAGCAGAAACTTAAAGCTAGAAAATGTTTGGACTGGATCGGGAAAGTGAATTTGAGGGGAAGTGTATTATAGAAAGCTAGTTTTGCATGGTGTCTACACACCCATTTAAGTTTCCTGAAGCCATTCTGATTTCCTTTCATATTCCAAAGCATCCTTGCATGTAATCTTTACTGTTGCCCTTATAATCAGTAATACAGCTGAAAATGATCTCCATGTATTAATTCACTTACCCAGTTTAACAAATAAATAAAAATAAACTTTCAAAAGTTAAGTGGGGGTGATATGCGAGCAATGCCATTTCTAAGGAGATGCCTGACATTCTTGTTATTATTATTATTATTATTATTATTATTATTATTATTTATTTTTTATATATAATATTGCGAAGTCTGACTGAGGAAGTTCAACAGTTTTATGTGGTTTTCTGGAAATGCATTGACTGTAACAGGGTATGTGACTTAACTGGGTAAGGAACTCCAATTCAGAGCAAGTGCAGGTAATGAATGGAAGCCCATGAGGAAAGAAAGGGGTTATAGATGACAACATAGAATGCAGGTTAGAAATTTGTCATGTTCTGTTGGCCCCCAAGTCTTCCAACAGCCATTAAGTGTAGCCTCACTGACTCATTTTTCCAGTACATATAAAAACTACTGCACCATTCCCTAAATTTCACTCTGAACTAAAATCCTTCCTATTCAACACATAAAACATAAGTGCTTCCTTAACAGTGCAATATGTGGGTCATGGCTGAAAAAGGGGTCCTTAGAATAAGCCACCTATTCAGTTATCAAATTGAAATAAAAAAATAATCACTTAAATATTAATCTATCCAAAATCTCCCTTCTCGGCATGTATTTTATATATACTATATTGTAATTTTAGCTGTTTAAAACAAGGTTACAGATATACCATGACCCTGTGCATGTAATTGTAATTGTTTAAAAATGTGTAGTCTGTCTGACAATGATAATATTATATTGTGACTGCTATGTATTATTTTTGATCAGACACAAAATATCATATTTCAACCTGAAAATGGTACAGTAGGATCAGTGCTCTATCCTGTTTAACAAATACAAATAATTTAAATTTGAAATAAAACAACGGCAGGAAGACAAATATGAAACAAAGAGCAAATGAGATGGAGAAAAAAAGAGAGTAACGGCCCGGGGAAGTTGTAGTGTATCAAGCAGAATGATAATACAATCTGTAAAGGCAGATGTTCTGAGGCATCTAGATGACATTGCAAGGATGTTCTACAAAGCAGTAAAGCAGAAGCTGTTCTAGACACAAATATACACATAAATATATAGAGTAATGATACAAAGGTATTGATCAAGTCATCTCTAATACTTTAGTCTAAAATAAATCATCTACACAAGCAATTCAATTTCATACTCAAAGCAGGCTCCTTAGTAGATGAAAGGAGGACAGCAGCAATCATTCCCTTGCACAAGCATGGAGCTTCAATTTATCCAAGTATTTGTAGACCCATAAGCTTGAGTAGTCTCTTCTGTAAGGCTATGGGAAAGATCATTATGGAATTAATAAATAAAGATATAAGTAAACTACATTCTCTCAAGCCAACCTAATCTGGGTTCATCAAGAGCAGGTCCTGTCTACTTAACCTGGTCAACCTCTTCGAAAAATATACTAAAGCAATGGATCTGGACCTCATCAAGGTGTTTGACTCATTCCATACTCAGCTATCATAGATAAACCCTCCAAGCTAAATGACCAATCACTGTGTAACTCACTGGATAGCTAACTGTCTCTCAAATAGAACCCAGGAAGTTGTGAGTAACTATACCTTCTCCAAAAGATCTGTCATTAGAGGTGTGCTCTGGGGTTCAGTCATCAGGCCATTCCTCTCTGGCATTTATTTCTTTGAGGTCAAACCTAATCTTAAGAATGTGTAGATGACCAAGTCTGCAGATGACTGCAAGGTTGCTACTAATATAATCTCCCCAGAGAACTCCAAGATCCTCCATCCCAAACAAATATCTGGTTCCAAAACCATGGACTAAAACTAAATGTCAAGCCGTGTATAATCATATCCCTTGTTGAGCATGACTCCCCTGCTAACTATCATATTGACAACACACCCCTGAAAACTGATCCTGTAGTTAGGGATCTGAGAGCCTATGCCAGCAATGAATTGTCTCTTTGATCACTGCATATCCACTATTGTAAGGAAGTCCTTTTTTACTGCACAGCTTATATCTAAAGGTAGTTTGTCCAGATTCAGGGATGTAACAGTACCACTGGACATGACAATCATTACACTGATCATTGAGTATAATGACCCTTTTGGTATGCACCTGTTCAAACATGTGGTGTCATAACTGCAATGACCACAAAACTTTCTCACTAAAAAAATCAAGAGCCTAAATCATAAAACCTTTGCAGATCTTATTAATGGTTTTTGCTTTTCCCAGTATCATACTGACTACTGAAAGGTGACCTCTGCCTTCTGCAGAGCTTCATCAGACCCTGTTCTATTAGACATATTACACATTCAGAAGTCCAGTGGTATCATAAACACCCACTCAAGGGATCTCAATCTCTTTTGCAAAATAAACAGAACATGTTGGAGGGATACATTTGTCTCACAGAGAACACCACTTCTATAGAACCGTCTTCCACGTGACATAAAGTAAACTACTTCTTTGACTCAATTCAAATGGAATTTGAATAAAAGGATTAGTAACCAGAATTTCACCCCAGTTTAGCACTCTTGTCCCTCATGGATGTAAATGTCCCAATATATCCTTGTTCAGCCCATCTCTGGGTTATGTGTATGCAAAATACAAGGGTTAAAACCACCATGGGAATGTAAGGCTAGGCTTCTTAAGATCCTCACAGATCAACAGTTCTATGAGCCTATGAATCTATAAGCAATAAATTACTTATAATAATTACATGTTCTCTTATTAATATTTGCTTTCAATATGTACTTGTTTTTTTATTCATAATACTATCAATTATTTCACCAATAACCACACTTGCATGAAACTGCCCTATCTGAAAGGAACAAACTGCAAACTTGACATAGCTTACTGTGGCTATGTTGCATGATAACTGGGAATTTGAGGTATACATAGTCAAGTAGTATTGGGTATAGATACTGACGGGTTATAATGACGGCAATCTGAATTGTCTTTTAATGTTGAAATGTTCTGCAATATGTTATTTTCTTAATATGACATAAAGCCATACATGTATGCCCCCAATGTGTATAATACCCAGCACAAAATTAAACTTTTATGTATGTATGTTGTGTGTTATTGTTATCCAATAAAGGTAAAACACAGGTGCTTGGACTTCTGACTCTTCACAAGTCAGACCTTGACAATGCAAACATTTAACTACTGCGTGGTAAGGCTGACCCCACAAAAGCCATAAGCCTATTTGGTAGGTGAAATCCTCCCTGGGAATGTTATGTTTATCCATTTGCAGAACATTAATTATTCTGAGAAGAATAGAAGATACACAACAGAAACAGAAAGGCATGCAAATTGTTTATTCTAAAAAAAGAAGTTTGTTTCTTATGAAACAGTATTTTTATCATGCAATCCATTTTATTGTTCCAATCTAACTACCATTTAACTAAATATACTAAATAGGATTACAGTTACTATTTTGTGTTTATAGGCTAGTCAGAAGACTGATCAAAGTTACAGTTTTGTGTTTATAGGCTACTCAGCAGATGCAGAAGCAAGCCATCTATCTGCTGCCAGTGGCCCAGGTTCATTCCAAGGCCCAACATGACAAAAAGTTTGGCTTGCGGGCTGCAGATTAAATTAAGTGCTAGCTGGCTTCATCAGGTCTATATTAGGAAGTCAAATGTTAAAAAGCGTAAACGCTCTTACATCGACCCCTAATAACCAAAACCATAGAATGTCGAACGGTCGGAACAGTGATTTTTTTCCCCAGGGGAAATAAAATCGCTGGGCCATTGCCGGGACTTTGCCATTTCCTCCACTGTGGTGTGATCTCAGAGTTGGTATATTTAAGGAGGGGTGTGGTGCACTTTATTTTGTCTTTGGATTTGTTTTGGGGTTTTTTTGTTTTTGTTTTTTTGGAGCAGCGATTTTTTTTCCCTGGGAAAAAAAATCACTGTTCTGTATATTCGATATTATGCGGTTTTGACATAAGAACATTCACTCTTTTCAGCATTCGACTTCCTAATATAGACCCAGCTTCATCTGTCATCTTAGGGTAGGATGTGGCATCTACTGTTTATTTCCTGACCACTTGTGGAGGACTGGCGGTCTGCAGGTGGGAATACTACAGCCAGTTGTGGCAGAGTGTGATGGGTGTGCATTATTTGAGTCTGGGGAGCTGCATGCTTAACATCACTACAATCCTCAGGATCCAGACAGGGGCTATGATTATTCATTCACATAAAGATAACTCCTGACATTTCATACCAATCTTCCACTGAAAGCCAACACTACATGATATTACTTTGGGCAGACATTTAAGCTATGCTCCATGCAAAGGCAGAGGGCTTTCTCATCTAACTCAAAGACATGCTCAGGACCACCATTTAGAAGCAACTGGATTGTTTAAGACCATCATAGATCAATAGCCTAGTAAGTACCTATGATCCTGTAAACCGATTAATGTGTTTTAGCACTTTGTCAAAGATGGGATTCAGGTCAAGTTGAGCATCTTTCTCTGTGGAAGTTATATAGAGGAAAATCAAATTACAATAATACAACATTGTAGAAACAGTCCTAAAATATATAGATTTTTGAAATCCCCACACTTGATATAAAATGTGGTCATAAGTGAGTTTTTTCATCTCCTAAATCATCAATACAAATATTTATGTTAATGTGTTGAAAGGATGTCAGACTACATCAGTGTGAACCCTATAATTTAAACACAACCAATTTTCAGAGTTGAATACTGTAATTCATATCAGGAGCAATTATAAGATAGCATGCTAAATTTTATCATCCATATGACCACATCTCAATGGAATACACTCTGTTACAACAGTTGTAAGTACAAGAAGATGCCAACATTTTCCCCCTCCTCTGTTTGCATGATCTGCCCAATGGCTCCCTTTTCTGCCCTCAGCACATTCATTCTTCCTAACAGGGCAAGAGCCAGAGCCAGGCCCATTCATTCTCTGGACAAGGCAACAACTCTGAGGCCAACTCATCCCTTTGTTAAGTCAAGAGCTTAACTGGCTCAGCTCATCAGAACAGAGACCCGGGGATCAGATAGTAGAAAGCCTAACTTCCTGCTGCAGGTGTGGTTTTCATGATCCCTTGCTAACTGCGAATAAGCATGGGTGCAACCACCTATGTTACTTCTGAAAGATGGAGTTATCACCAGTACAAGCATGGTCAGTTAGTCCAGCTAGGGAACTAAACATATGTTCCCCATGACAGGTATGCTTATTCCCTTTACACCAGCTCTAACACTGGCCAAATCACTAATGGAACCTGTGTTACATGGGTCCTAAGCACAGATTTGTCCCTATGTATTGGTTCAGTCGGATCATTACAGATGTTACCCAAATATCTCTCTCTCCAGGTTGCATAAAGGGCATCCAAAAAATGTAAAAAGTATCCAGCATGTCATCATGCACACAACATGATTCTTGACGATGTAAACCCCAATTCCATTCACACTTTTTCCTGATCTGTTCTGGAGGAATGTATTGCTGATTACTTTCACTTTCATAGCAGAACAGCTCCTCAAAATTGTCTTTTTAACAAGAGTGCACCTTTAGTTGATAGGTAGTGCCTCCTTTTACACATACCTAGATATGCCTTATCCCTCTCCACCCAATATCATAGATGTATTCATTGCCTGGTATCTGATTAACTGATTTCTGTTAGGAAAAAGGTGGAAGCAAAATATTTATGTGAATTATCTCAAGTAAAAAAAAAAAATCTTAACTGGGCAAAAATCAGCATTGCTTCAATTTCTGATGTGTATAATATGGCAAATTGCCCTTATCCAGTCAGTTTTATTGCTAGTAGGCACAAGGGTGATAAAATATTCTAGAAAAATTTGACTCAAGAAATTCTTAGTAATAACCCTCATCATGGTAACCATCTATACTTAGAATCCCATTTAATAAGTGTCGGCTGCATTGACACTTGCATTTATTAATATTAATGCAGTGATATCATTTTGTCCTTTACTCACTTGACTCAGATTTAGGAATCATCAGTTTATATATCTCTTAACATTTTCAGCAATCGACTTTTTATTCATTCAGATATGCAGACAATAAGTATATGAGTAAGGAAATAGGTTAAGATCAGAAAAATATTGATACTGTTGTTAGTTAACATAAATAGTTACCAAACAAAATATAAACCAAGCAACATCTGAAGTGAGCTATACTCTAGCACCAATTATAAATGTGTACATCAAATTGACAGCATCCATTTTTCCACACTGATTGCTACTAAGTGCTCCAACATATAAAAATGAATGCCTCTGTACGTAGAACTATAAATGATATTGCTTATCTATCTAAACATCTCGAATTTAACCACAGAATTAGAATGTGAAAGAACAAGAATATTACACAACTCTGCTAATCAGAATATAGAATCAACTCATGCACAATGTTAATTATATTGGACAAATGATCTGGTGACTGAGAAGCCATTTTAATTACATAAAATGAATTATCTCATTAGCTACTACTGGTGCTGAACAGGAGCTTCACTATGATTTTCCACAGCTTTACACAGACTTGCTAGGCAACAGAATATTTATATTCACTTCCCCATAACTTGCATGCAATAAATGCTTAATTTAAAATGTGCTCGATGTACAGTAAACAGTACAGGCCCTTGCATATCTCTTGCTTTAATCTGAATTTATGCATACTGAGGTGTAGCAGCTACCAGGTGTTACTTTTTAGATCTCAAACTGTTTTCCTCTATATTTTCATGGAAAGTGACCTCACTAATTAATCCTTTTTATAAATGGATGACAATCTGACAGGCTTAAACAAAGGTAATCATCTTATAGAAAAATCAAAATGTCACCAGGCTAGAAAGACAAATTATGTAATTACATTCATCAGTCAACTTTTATTAATTTATTTATTTATTAAAATGTATTAACTTGAGTAGAACACTGATTACAAATGACCAGTTTTAAGCTGGGCCTATGAAAGCATTACAATTTGACAATTACAGAGATATATTACTAAAGGTAAAGTATATATATAATTATACAGGTGTTGAGAATATGCAGGAATTACATACAGTAACAGAGATAAATATAAAAACATGCAATTTTTATAGAGTCATACATATTTTTTCATCTCAGTTTAAACAAAATACTTTGTATACATACTTTTCTTGGGTTTCATTAATCCTGTCAGTCTGACACAATAAAAGTAATGCATTCTGAAACATGAACATTCTTGAGGTTGTTAAAAAATTAAATGATGAAACAGTCGAATAGTTTAAAACTTGAATATTGCCAAGGTTATAAAGCACCAAAGTTATTCAGTAGTAAAGCATCAAGATCGCTATAAGGAAAAGTACTAAATATTATGGTGTAGCTTCAGTGGTATTCGGTCTATAGGAAACCTGCATGAATAATATGGAAATTGTGTAACTTTATAGCAATTTTAGTCTTTGAAATATGTTGGTCTTCTTATTACTGTCTTGAGGGATCTAACTTCATTCTACATGTTAGTCATGTGGTTGACTTAGTCTGGTCCAAGAACAAAGTTGCATATATTGTCACGTGTCTAACCTCAGCTGTTACTGTCAATGAAAAAATAGAAAAAATGCACTGTCAGTGTATGTCAGTCATTTGTAGTGATGACCATCAAACCATTTGCAACCTCTTTATGTTGCAGATGTTTTTTTTCTAGCCCACTACCATAGCAGCTTGCTTGTTGGCATTTCTTGCCACATGTATATTTTGTGTTTGCTTTTCTAGTAATGGTCCATCTGTGTTAGTAGTTCATCTGGTTTGATTCTGCACTGCAACACTAACCAATTATTATAGGTGCAGCTAGTAAAGCTTACCTGGAAAACTCCAGATGTGGAATGAGTCAAACTTGTAATCCCATAAATACAGTGTAAATATCTTGTTTTAAGGAAATGTCTTGCTATTTGCAATCCTGTTTGCATTTTTATGCTAGTCATTAACAACAAAAGAATATTATTTCCCTGTGACCATAACTCAGTTGCTTCTTTCTGAGGAATAGTTAACTTACTACAGGATTGTATGGACTGGATACTAGAGAAAGTAGTCCATTGTCTGATGTGATGGATTTGAAAATGGTGACTAGTAATGTATATTTATTATGAGGAGATGGTTCTCCAACGGGGTAAATATTTACAATATGTACAAAAAGGAATGCAAGAATGTCTCCACATCATGTTAAGTGAGGGCTTAAGAGTTTTTGTTTATGAAGTTAGGTAGTGAAGCTGGAATAGAGTATAGAAAGAATTTAGCCAGCTTTAGAGCAGAAGCAAAGCCAGGCTTCAGCTAGAAATTATTTTAGTGGAGATTTAAATGAGTGGAGGTTAGATATGGGCCTCAAGGCAAGTGGAGTTGAGTTCTAGGATCTAGCAATGCAGCTAGAGTACAAAGCATTTCTGCAGAATTCTCGGTTTGTAGGTGGAGAGAAGTTTTTTGTTTATTATTTTGTAATAGTCGTGGAGAATGTTGTTCAGTGCTGGTCAGGTTGGCAGTTTATATATTATGCCTTGAGCCACAAGTAGCTGAGAAAGTGTGAAACTGTGGGGTAATTCAAGCCAAAGTAATTGCTTTAGGGCAGAGCAGTGGTGAGTTTTGTAGAGACGGCTAGCAGAGGATATGTCGGTATTCTTGTTGATCTATTTTAGTTCTTACTGTAGCCTATAATTAGTGAGGATTAGTATCCCATATAAGAGTGATAGTAAGACTTAGGTAGTAGCCAGGGTTGTTGTGTGATGTTAGTAAGAACATGTTTTGCTTGGTTTAATTTTACCAAGTCTTTTTGGTTTCTAATACCATATAGGGAATGGGCCTCATTCCTTAATCAGGGTATGATTAAAGTTCATGAAATGAGCATAGTTTCAGTCTTTGATAAAACAGGAATGCTCTTCATGGTACACACAACATGCCCAGACTCCTTTCTTGTTTTCCTTTCCGACTAATTCAATACTTTTTGGGGCCAATCACACTAAAACTGTAAGTTAGAATAGGAAGAGCAAATTGGTTTATAGCTTGGACTTTGTTCCAAGATGTCAGGACTGCTTTAAATGTTGCTTTTGTATAGTTATCAAGACAAATTACATTCTTCTATCATCTGAGAAAGTTTTAACCACCTGCAGTTGTGCTTTCAACTATACAGTTTTACGTCATCCAAACAAACAAGATGTGAAATGTTTACACTTGGTTATTTTCTGGGAGCCAGGTGGTAACCATGACCTAATCTGTTAAGTAGACAGCTTAATGGGGTATGGACAAAAGAGCACTGGTAACAAAGACTCACCCTGAAATATCCCCCTTTGAATTTTTATACTTAGGATAATAAATTGTTCTTTATCATGACTAAGCTGTGAAGTGGCTTACCACTGATTCATGGTCACTGTAATGTAATTGATCGATATAGGGTGTATCTTATATACATCTGTAAGCATTCCTTTATTGATGAATTTGGGATTCTATCAATTTTTTTTTTTGTAATCTATCCAGACCATACTTAGATTCTTTCTCTTTTTACAATTCTCTATTATGGCTTTATTTAACAACAAATGATTCTTTGTTCCATATAACTTTATTTTGTTACCCTTTTGTTCTATTGCCATAATTGAGTTTTTTCTAAATGTCTATAAACTCTGTCTGCATCAATTCCAGTATCTAGTGTGTACATCATTGGAAGACAGGTTATTGCTCTATAGTTTTTAGGATGGCTTGTAGGTTTACTCTTAAGGAAGAATATCATTTTTTTCCTGTGGTTAACCAGGCTGGTGTCTGTTCAGGATGTGCATATAAGTAATTCTTACTCAGGGAAAATCTTCATGAAAAAAATGTTAATTCCTTTAGCCAGAAGTTAGGTACTGCATCTGGGCATGGTGTTTTCCAGTTAGGAGCTTTTATTAATTTAGTTTTTTTTTCCATGGCCATTACTTCCTACCATTTCATATCCTATACATTTGAACTCCTTATTGTTTCATTTGCTTTTTTTCTATCCATTCAGCATCTTTATTATGTTCCATAGGGTCTTCATTAATATTTCTCCAAAATATCTCTATTTTTTTTTTTTGATGGTGTTTCTATTCATTTTGCTTTGTTTACCAGTTCTTTATAAAACTTTTTGGGTTATCAATGATTTGCTTATTTTGTACTTTTCCTTTATGTTTATCTGCATAATTTTCTACGTTGTTCTACCTGTGCTCATATCTTTAATTTATTATTTGCAATAGTGCATAATAGATCCTGGTCTGTTCTGATACAATGTATTGCTTTTATCATGTCTGTCTTTTTAAGTAGTTTAGTTGGTATTTTCCCTCTTCTACACTCTTCTAACAGTGATACTTCATGTCTTAATTGCTTTTTAGTTTTCTCTGTTCAATGCATTCATAAAGGCATTATTTCTCCCCTTCCTTTCCCTTATTGCTCTGCATTCTTGTGGTAAGACTTTATCTGTTATTTGTTTAGCTGCACAGTAATATATTCTATTTATTTCTATTATATTAATAGTCTTCATTACTGGGATCATCTATTTTATCAGACTTCTAACATTTTGGGTCTTGTTTACTTTCTGTCATCTATTTCTTTAATTGATCTTAATATGTCTCTTCATCTTTATTAAATCAAGCAACTCTTCCCTTAGATCATTTTCTTCTAAATTGGTGACAGATTGTTTGCTGTCTGTTTCCTGTGGGCATTCTAAAAAAAGCTCCAGAATGTCTTCCTGTGATATCTCTTCTGCTGCATCCTATGTCATCCATTGTTCCTTCATATGGCCCATCACTCCACAACATTGCCTGCATCACAGTTATCACTGTTTCCTGCTCTTCCCTTGCTATGCAACTCCAAATAAACTTTTGTATTAATTTCCTACTGAAGATTCCAGAACATCTTCATGCAGAAAGTGATCAGATGTTCATTGTTCCACCTGCTTCTCCTTAATTTGGGAACTCGTTTCATCATGCTGTGACATTAGCTGTGTTGTATTTTCTACGCAAAATCCTTTGCTTTGCAGATAATTCATAACTTCAGTTTCTATTTCTTTAACTTCTCCATTGCTAATCCTCTTTTCTACATTCCCTCTTTGTTGTCTTACTTTTTGCATTGTGGGATTTTTCATATCCAGTTGCCTTTGCCAGTATTTCTCTTCAAATATCTTGGGTGCTGCTTTTTTGTATTGATTACTTTTGCTTTCTCCTTTGCATAAATATTGCACCATATCAAACCTATTTTTCTTTCCCATGTCTACATTTCTTGTTTAGATGTCTCCTGTTCCACCTGTTTCTCATTAATTTGGGGACTCATTATTTCATCAGGCTGTGACATAACCTATGTTAGACTTTCTACACTAAATCGTTCACTTTGCAGATATTCCATAATTTCAGTTTTTATTTGTTTAACTTCTGCCTTAATAATTTTCTGTTCTGCATTCTGCTTTGTAGTCTTATTTTTTTATATTGTGTAATTTTTCATATCTGCATGCCATTGCTTGTATTTCTCTTCAAATATCTCTGGCTTTCTCCTTTGCATAAATATTGTACCCTTTCAGATCTCTTTTTCTTTCAAATGTCCATGTTTCTTTTTTATACCTTTCAAAAATCTCTGGATTTTATTCTTTATATTTTTGTACTTTCCCTGTTGATTCTTTTTCTAGGTAGGCCAACGTTTCTTCATCTACATAATGTTTTACTTGGGTCTGTTGTATTAGTGAACACAACATTGAGTTTGAAGCTTTTGACAGTTTTTTCTTGTGCAAGCATTTTCCTTTCCTCTAATTTCTCTCTTAATCTTCCTGAATATATTCTAGCTAGAAATTCTGGGCTTCTTGCATAATAGTAACAATACATAATTTTTCCTAAACCTAATAGTAAACTCTATCATCTCTGCGGCTCTATTTTGGCCTATCAGTTTTTGTGGTTTAGTGGACTTTCTTTTACAATAGCGGTGCCATCTTCCACCCAAGCCTAGTCGAAACCCCATTCTAGGAATGTTTCTGTGTCTTTAAGATTCTACACTGACAGTTTTTCATCATGGCACCAGTGTGTACACCAGGACTGAACACGTTTTTATCCTTAGACTTGTGGAACTAGCTGTCTTTGTTATGCTTAACTTACCTCTCTCCATGATATATGCTATATAAAATACAGTCTATATACCAGTGCTGTCTTGCTGAGATTTTGTGAAAACAGGGTCCACTAGGTGAAGGTACTCAACAAGACTTGAGGATGAATTCAGTTCTAGGAATACTATTCTTTTCTTGCTGATTCCATTATCTCTCCATTTGGACATTTTTGCTCAGTATAGTATGCCTAGTTTCTGGTGAGTTTTATTAAATGTGTATGAATCTGCAGGACAGATTATTTTTTGGTGGGGTTTAACAGTTTTTGTGCATTTTGGATTCAATTTTCAATAAACATAAAAGCGTCTTGTGTGATAAATTGAGTATGGCTTAGGTTGTCAGTAGAACAAATAAGGATTGTATCATCTGCGTACCAAATTAAGGAGGCTTGTTGTGAGGAAGCATGCACATTGTTAATGAAAACAGTAAAGAGGAGAGGACCAAGAATAGAACCTTTGTGTACCTGACAGAAACTGTCAGGAAAGGAGAGAGAAAGAGAGAGTTATACCATTTTACAGATTGATGTATGTTGAATATATGGCTTCTGAACCACTGAAGTGTAGTCTGGGATAGGTCTAGAGAATACGTTTTTGCAAGAGATTTATACTTGAAACAGTGTTAAAGGTTTATCACAATTCAAGAAAATAAAAAGGAAACAAGACTGTCACTGACTTTGAATGATGGACTGCATTTCTGAAGTTTAGGAGGCAGAGGTTGTACTGCAGCCAAGAAAAAAGCCACATTGTGTGAATGAGAATTTGTTCATGGAGAAGGTAAGCAGTTACTTGTGAATACATTTTTCAGAATGTTAGACAGAGGGGCCAGTATAGCTACAAGTCTAAAGCTTGATAACTCATTTGACTTAATACCTTTGTAGAGTAGAATAAAGTATGACTTTTTCCAAAGGGATGGAACATAGGAGTCTTGTCTTGACCTGTTTATAAGAATAGAAATGGAGTAAGCTTATAGCATCTGCTGCACTTTTGAGGTATTCTGTTGGCAGATTATCACCTGATGGTGAGATAGGGTTTATGTTTTGCAGTTTTTTTAATAGAAGAAGTTGAGATAGGCTATAAGGTGAGCGTAGATAAGCTTGTATGGTGGGGATGATGTGTATTGGGGGTTATGGATGTCACCAACTTAGTAAGGTTTGCTATGCTGTCAATGGAGTATTAGTTGAATTATTTCTATTGCAGAAGAGTTGGGAGAAGGCTTTGGCTGAATTTCAGTTTCAGGGTATAATTTTTCTTAATCAGAAAACCAAAATTTGTTTGGGTTGTTTCTAATATTTTTTTTTCAAGATGTGTATACTCATTATCTTCTTTCGGCTGTTCCCATTAGGGGTCACCACAGTGGATCATCTATTTCCATTTCTTCCTGTCCTCTGCATCTTGCTCTGCCACACCAACCACCTGCATGTCCTCTCTCATCACATCCATAAACCTTATCTTAGGCCTTCCTCTTTTCCTGTTACCTGATAGCTTCATCCTTAGCATCTTTAGCCAATATACTCAGCATCCCTCCTCAGCACATGTCCAAACCAATGTAATCTTGACTCTCTGGCTTTGTCTCCAAACCTTATAACCTGGGCTGACCCTCTAATATACTTATTCCTAATCCTGTCTACCCTTGTCACACCCAGTGCAAATCTTAATTTCTTTAACTCTGCAACATCCAGCTCAAACTCCTGCCTTTTGTCAATGCCACTGTCTCAAACCCATATAACATAGCTGGTCTCACTACCCTCTTGTAGACCTTCCCTGTATACTATTGCTTATTGTCATTAGCCTATTTTTTGGTAAAATTATGTAGCTCTTTGAAGTTTTTCAGGTTTTTGAATGGTTTTAGCAAAGATGCAGGTAAACTTTTATTCTTTGCCTTTTTAATGGTGGATGGCACTTGTTAATATTTAAGAATATTATATAAAATTTCTGAACATCCTCATCTAAAGGAAGATCTTTAATGATGGACCAGTTATAGGATTTTAGGGTGATATAAACTTGTCAATATAATTTTTTTTTGTTATGAATTACTTTGTAAGAGTGTTGTTTAGGCTGATGGGCAATAAGTAAATTACTTTTTACGCCAATTATTTACGTGGTCAAATGAGAAAATACTAAATGATTATTTATTCATAACATTCAATGTGGACTCTCTGTTCACTAAAATACCACATGACATTGGCATGCATTCAGTAGTGCAATACCCTACACAAATTTTCCGATTATACACAGACCCACATAAACTTGTTGTGTGAACTTTTAGAAGTGGTGTTGCAGAAAAATGTTTTCATATTTCAAAGACAATTGGACAGGGCAGTGGTGCAGCAGTAGCATTGTTGCCTCACAGCAAGAGGTTCTCCTGTTTGATTCTCTACTGGAGTGCCTTCTGTGCAGAGTCCTCATTTCCTCCCTGCGTTTATGTGGGTTTCCTCCAGGTGTTCCGGTTTCCTCCCATGTTACAAAGACATGCATCTGGAGTGTTTTTACCTGGGCATCTGCTGAAAATTGTCTTTGTTCCAAGTCAGACTTTCCAAGTAAACAAATGTTAAATAAATATATATATATATATATATATATATATATATATATATATATATATATATACATATTTAAATAAGAAAAAGGTGCAGCCATGGGTACTCCCATAGCTAACACATATGCTGAAATTGTGATGTTTCTATGTAAAACCAACATTTTATAAATAATAATCCATATACAAAGCAGATAGTATTTTTAAATGGTTTGTCGATGATTTATTTGTTATCTGGCAAGGTGATGATGTTTCTTTTAATGACTTATTTAAGTAAATTTTTGAAACCACTGAATTTTTACATTTTAAAAAAAGAATGTTCAGATACAGAGTTTAATTTTCTGGACATTAAATTAATAAAGAATATACAAGTATACAAGGAGAAATTGAGACGTCCTTAAATAAGAAGCCGGCTAAAGGGAATACCTATTTACACCACACTAGTATGCACCCTCCCCACATGTTCAAAAATATTGTGAGAAACCAGATGTTATGAGTTGCAAAACTTAATACTTAATAATATAATGAGTGAAAAATTAGGGTCTACAGCAAGAGATTTTGTTGATACAGGATACAATGAACAGCAGATCAATATAATAAAACAAGAAATTGCAGCAACTTGAGATAATTTAGCACAACTAATATTCTCAAATGTTAAACAGAGATTGAGACAGGAGCAAAAACAGCATAAATTAAGATGCATGCTAACATATAATTGTTACACACATGTGGTATAGCAGCTTATGAAGAAATACTGGCCCATGCTAACAGAAATACCACAACTAAAAATATCAATATGGGTATACCAGAATTTGGTTATAAATGAACAGGTAATCTTAAGAATAAATTATTATTTATTTATTTTTATTTTACATTTGTTGACCAGGTTTGTCCGACTGAGCTAAGAAACCCCTTTTCAGCAGAGGCCCAGGGAGAGAAGCTCCACATGTTCTACAGATTATCATTTACAAAAATAAGTAAACAATTAACAACTGGTTTACAGAAAATATTCAAAGCAATACATACATGAAAACCAGGGATTTACTACAGTAAACTAATCATTATGTCTGTCAGATTTAGAATCCTACACCATTCAAAGGACTAAGAATAGTTTTATCACCAGATGTAAAATCTTACATTATGCAGATAAGAATGTATGTAATCTGCTTAGGATAGAGAAGTTAATGTGAGACAAGTTCTAGAAAGTTAGAGAAAGTTACATAAGTTGGGAGCAGATAGAGGTGTGCATTTAGGGTTGATAAGCTGTTTAAGGGGAGTGGGTACAGAGGCAGGTCTATTGGCTTAACAGGTATTCTTTAGTGGCTAGCTTGAATTGACTAAGTTGCTTGAGTAACCTGATCTCTAGTGGGAGTTTGTTCCAGGCCTTGGAAGGATTATAGCTATTGAGAATGTATCCTTTCCTAATTTTAGGTTTGTGGATTTGTAGCAGATCTAGGTTAGAGCTCCAGAGGGATCTAGCAGGTGAATAGTGGGAGATGACAGATGATAGGGTAGGACAGTAAGAAGGCTGATAAAGGATAGAGTGGATGATCTGGAGTTGAAGGAGAAAAATCTGGTGAGGTAGTTCAAGACAGTTAAGGTGTCTGAGTGAGAGACAGTGATGTGACTTGTAAGTTTGATGGACTGCAAATGTGACTATCTTGTTGTAGGTAGATTCAAGTTTGGCAAGGAGTGTGGAGTTGAGGCAAGTAAGAATTTGACAGCCATATAATAGACTGGGTAGGAGGTAGGCATAAGAGAGAGTTACTTTAACTTCACTGGTGAGAAACTTTTTGTTGTGGTAGAGGAGCCCTAGTTTCTGATGAGTTTTCTTGATACAGTTGTTAATGTGTAGATCGAATTTAAGTTGGTCGTCAGTGATGACACCAAGATGTTTAGTGTTAGTTTCCACCTCTATGTGTGTGTTATTAAGGAACAGGATTGTGAAAGTAGATTTAATGTGGTTGTAGTGTTTAGGAAGAAAAAGCAGCAGCTTAGATTTTTTGGGTTAAGGTTAAGTTGGTTGAGAGCCAGTTTTCTACTGAGTTAAAAGAAGTCTGTGTTATAGAGATGAGTTTGGAGGGAGAGTCAGCAATAGTGATGACAGAGTCATCAGCATAGTGGACCACTGATGATTGAGGACAGGAAGATGTTGAAAAGTAGTGGATGAAAGATGGAACCCTGAGGGATACCCATTTTAACTGGGAGAGGAGAGGAGAGTGCAGATTGCCATTTCACTGCTTGCTCAGTGAGGTAGCTGGAAAACCATGCAACAGTTGCAGGGGAGAAATTAAAGTTGGTTAGTTTGTGCAGAAGTAGAGGGTGAGAGACTGTGTCAAAAGCTTTAGAGAGGTCTAAGAATAGGCAGGAGACAAGTTTGTTGTTATCTCCTGGCAAGAGATAGAGTATTAAGGAATGATAGTAGGGCAGTAGTAGTACTATGCTTTGGTCTAAAGCCATGTTGAGTAGGTGTGAGTAGATTTTCAGAGAGTAGGCAGTGCATAACTTGTTTATGGATGCATTCCTCTAGAACTTTAGAGAGAGGATGGCAATTGTTCTAAAATTAGTGATGTCTGAGGAGTTACATCCTTTATGTATTTGTAGAGTGAAGAATTGTTTCCATATGGAAGGGACTTTGGACTCTGAAATGGAGCGGTTGATTAAGATAGATACAGGGAGAGCAAGAAAGTCAGCAGCTAAGTGAAGGAAAAAGGAAGGAATGTTGTCAGTAGAAGCTGAGCAAGGTTTGAGTTTAGAGAGTAGGGATTTGATGTAGCTAGTGTGTACAGGTTTGAGGGAAAAAGAATTTGATGATAGTATAATGGGATTTGATAGAGAGTGGTTTGAAATATTATTAAAGGTAGACGAGTTGGTACAGGAGTTAAATAGTTTGGCTATAGAGTCAATGAAATATGTGTTGAAGGTGGAGGCAGTTTCTTTGGGAATCTTATCAGGACAAGGATTGGGGGAGCAGGGATCACCAGAATGTAGTATATGGTTTAATGAGTTCAAGAATTTTGGGGGGGGGTTAGATTTCAAGGCTGAGGGTGGATTATAGTAGAAGTCTCTTTTATCTTTATTAATACACTTTTTGGTCTAATTTCTAAGTTCTTTGTATTTTAGCAAGTCTGCAGGAAGCTTTGTTTTGGTCCATGTTTTCCATGCTCTATCTTTATTGCTCATTATAATGCAGGTGGAATTTG
Organism: Protopterus annectens; assembly: GCF_019279795.1. NCBI lineage: Eukaryota > Metazoa > Chordata > Ceratodontiformes > Protopteridae > Protopterus > Protopterus annectens. The sequence continues at coordinate 1,825,380,572 of NC_056735.1, forward strand.
ATAGACATAGAGATATATTAAATTTAATACGGACTGTGTAAAGTGGGGCAAGTGAGAAAGGTGGAGTTGAAAGACAGGAGAGCATCGTCAAGGGGGAGTTGGGTAAGGAAATTCCAGTTAACTTTAGGGAGAAGAGATTTAAAAGTGCCTGGGTGGAAATTAGTAAGCTTGTGTCGTCTATGCTGTTTAGTAAAGTGAGAGATATATCTAAGTACTTTTACTGGGGAGTGATCACTTAGTGTGTTGGGAAGGGTTTTGGGATTGTGATATTTAGAGGGATGAGAGACTAGATTACAGTCGATAAGGGTGCTATGTGTATGAGAGTTGTTGGTTATGGGTGGCATCAGTGATAAGTTGAGTAAAGCCTTACAAGTTAATGTGTAAGGAAGAATTTGGGGTACAGAGAGTTAACCAATTAATATTGACATCACCGAGAAAGAACAGCTACAAAGAACAGCCACAATATTCTATGACATTTCAGAGTATAAAAAAGGGACTTTTAAATGCACTAAATGTATCTACTGCCAATATATTAATACAAATAAGTCATTTAAACATCCTATTCTAGGTGCAGGCTTTTATATAAAAGCTTATGGTATTTGTGACACAAGAAATGTGGTTTACATAGCTAGATGTATGAGGAACCCTGCTGTCTATACTGAAATGACCAAAAGGAAATTAAAGGAAAGAATAGGTAACCATCACTCTGATATAAATAGGCAAGTTTATGCTAATGCTCTATATAGGCATATTATGCATACAGATGTAACACATAATTTTAAATTTTCAATCTTGCACTGTGTGTAAACCTTTATGTGGTGCTAATCTGGTGCAATTAACAGAATTAGAAGAAATGAAATGGATTTTGTGATTTAATGCACAAACTGTACCGGGACTAAATTATATTTTCTCATTAAAACCTTTGCTATGGGATTTACAGCAACACATGCATTAGGTTATATGACACTGCAAGCATTTAAATTCAACTTTGAAAGAATATGTTAGTAGTCTGATGAAGCCCTAAGGGTGAAAGTTTTCACTTGTGCTTGTGAACTAGTTATTTTATCTAGCCTTTTTAATGTCTTTGAGCATTTGAATTAAAGCTGGTTTTCTCTGAATCCTTGGTTCTAGTACTTAACTTTATAGACTGATCTTTTCATTTCTGAAGTGCTGGATTTATTGTGATGCATAAGCATTTTTTTCTTCTGGTTTGAGACTGCTCTGTAGGCCAGACACAAGTTGCCTCTAAGCAGTCTATATGATACTGAGTAAAGTGATAGAGCCTTCAGTCTGTCAGTGTAGGTCATGTGTTGTAGGCCCTGAATTTTCTTGGTGAGAAACATCTGAGGTCTCTCCAGTTGCTGCAGATGTCTGGTGAGGTACATAGAGAAGGAAGCATTATACTCTATTATTGGTCTAATAAGAGTCGAATACAGGGGAGTTATAACTTCCTTCACTTTGGCTTGTATATCCTTGCTTATTAGTTATGCAATGTAGAAGGGCTTTCTTACTACTGTGGATACCTGATGCTCAAAATTAAGGCTGCTATCAACTTGCTTTCCTAAATTCCTCACCACTGGGTTTGAACTTAGGGGGGTATTAATTAATGTTGTAATTAGCAGGGGTTTCTCCTTTGCCGAAGGGGTTGATAATGCATTTTTTGTGTTTAGTTTAAGTTTGTGGCTTTGACACCAATCATTTGTCTGTGTAAGTCCATTTGGTAGTATAATACAAAAGCACTTGTGAAGCAATATGCCCAGTGCAAAATAAACAATTTATTAAAAGGCCAGCAAAAAAACTTAATGCTATAACTAAATCACTATGTTTTCATTTCAAGACTTCTGCAGATAAAAATTCCACATAAAATTGCTGCCTTTATATATCAAAAAACTCCACCTATCAATTATACACCATCCAATAATAGTCACACACTCATTAAAATAAGTTACAGATTAAAAAAAAAATAATCTCAGTACTTGTTTCCTGATTTTGTGTTTTTTTGGTATTTGTTTCTTGTTTTTTTTGTTTTTGGTTGCACTTATTTCTTGTTTTTGTGTCCATTTTGTAGTATGTTGGCATCTTTGGGGGAATTCGATGATTGCACCCAGTTTGCAGTCATCAGCAAACTTGGTAAGCCATAGGTCATCTATTTTTGCCTGAACTTCTGAAAAATAGATAGCAAATAGTAGGGGGCCTAGCACAGATCCCTGTGGGACACCACTGGTAACAGGTCTGCTAGTAAATTTGGCATCCACAATAATGATTTTTTGTGTTCTGCTTGTGAGCCTGTTGATAACCCAACTAGTGATGTAAGGGCTAATCCCCAGCTAGGTGAGTTTCTCAATGATGTCTGAGTGGTGTGAACTGTTTTGCCTTCATCCAGGACCTTGGTGACATTCTCAAAGAAGTCCACCAGGTTTAGCAGGCTGATTAGGCTTATGGGTCTATAGTTCATGCAGTCAGTTGAGGGACCCCCTTTGTACAAGGGGATTATGGTTGCTGTTTTCCACTCAGCTGGTACAAAGCCAGTGCTTAGACTGAGATTGAAGACCGTGCTCAGCGGTACCGCTAACTCTGTTTTAAACCATTTAATAAGCAACCTGGGATGTTGTCCGATCCCAAAGAGGCTGTTTTTTTTACCTTGGAGAGTGCAGCTATGATCTGCTCACTGGAGATAATAGGCAGAAGACTGATGACAGGTATGTTATGGGGTATGATTGGTGGTGACAGGGAGGTGAAGTTTATGCCAAATCTGTCTGCTAGTAGGTTGGTGATGTCCTCAGATTCAGTCTAAGCATTACTATCCACAGCTAGTTTGGCAGAAAACTGTGCCTTCCCTTTAAGATTTTGGATGTAACTAAACAACGTTTTGTGATTTTCCTTAGCAAGAGATGCAAATTTATTTTCATAATTAGCTTTAGACGACTTTAAAAGATGTCTAATCTGTGTGTTTATGCTTTGTAGGGAGGTCTTCTTTTGCTGGGATTGTTCCCTCTTGTTATTTTGACAGCAGTTTCTTTCTCTTATTGTGTAGCCTATTTATGCTGGATGTTCATGAAGGTGGTTTATTTTTTCATGAGGATCTTGATTTGATCTGTTCTGGTATGGCTGAGGCTATACACTTATATAGGTGTTGATACAGGACATTTGTGTGCACCTCAGTATAGAGGACATTGCTCTCAGTGTTGGCAGTAGGCCTGAAACTATTGATGCCATCATTCAGTAGGCTATAGTTTTCTTTTTTAACCTTTTTACTCCTGAGGGTGGGTCAGGTATGATTGTTACTTCGAGAGAGACTGATTTATGATCAGACCTTACCAGGGAGGGTTGCACACATGGGGTGCTGCAGCAATGTCCCATGTTGGTGAGAACTATTTTGAGGATGTTTGAGCCCATTGTGGGGGTGCTGCCTATCTGCTCCAGAGCATTTGTGTTAAGTCCAGGAACCTTTGGGCAAGTGCATTTGTGCTCATATATGTTACCCAATCGAGGGAAGGATAGTTCAAGTCACCAATGACCAGGGTATTTGGCTGTACTGACAGTGATTCAGGTAGGTCCAGGTAGGTTGTGGGTTTTCATGGTTCATGGTGGGGGACCTATGGATAACAAAGACATGGAGGGGAGTCTTTCCTACAGTTAGTTGGGCTTGGAGTAACTCCATGGGTGCTCGGTGTAGTGCAGTGCAGTGCAATGCAGTACATGGGTAGATTACCAGACACCTTGTCTTCTTTCACTCTGCCTATACTGCAGCAGAAAGTCTTCTCCACTAACTTCTTGTTTCTGAATTGTTCATCTTAATATGACCTTCCATAATATGGCGAGAGCACTTTTTATCACACTAAAATGGGTCTTATAACATGTTTATATTGCTATGATGCTCATCTGTGTCCATCCTTGACTAATGGTTTATATGCACACCATGTATGTACACAGAGGTTTTGAAGCCTATGGCACCATGATTCTATGCTATTGTTACTTTCCATAGTGCAGTATTATGGCCCAACAAAGCTCATTACATGATGTTCAACCCATGTGGTTGTGTGCATGGGGCTACCATTTCAGTCTTCAGGAAGACCTACAGTGTGGATACAGCCTCCTCTGGTGCAGGGCTCAGCAGGCCCTATACCTGGCATAACTAGAAAAGTAAGACCTCTTCATGTTTGCTGCACAGGGACCTAATGGTTGTGATGGCCCATTATATAAAGAGGATGCCTGGCACAAAATCAGAGCAAGAGAGAGAGAGAAAGAGAGATTCCTGTATAAGAATAGTACTGTGGAGCAGTGAAAGTATCACTCTTGCTATAGTGATCTGTAGAGGTGTCTGCATCCTGCTCTGCCATTGAAAGGCAAAGCCTAGAAAGAAAGCGCCAACAGTTTATGATAAGAATTGTATATGTATACATATGTGTATATGTATAAAAATAGGTATATATATTATAATAAAACCATAAAAACGAAGAGAAAAAATTTGTACAAGAAAAACTTTGTGCTTATGAATGCTCAACATTAACAAATGGCTATAAGGAAAAAAAAATACTCAACAGACGATGAAGTGATAATTAAGCTTTTGTTCTTTATAGATAACAAAACTTATTCAGAATACAAATCCAATGAGCTGTCAAACAATAATATAAAGATACAAGCCATGTAAGGACAGTAGTATATGTACAGTAACCAATAAGTAGTGTGTATCATTCTAAATATCACCAATGAACTAGGGAAATGCATGAATATTCAGATATTTGCAAAAAGATCTGATGAATATTCATTAGTCTAACCATCTAAGTGCACACCTAATATTGATGCTTTCATTCAAACCTGGATCATTTTCGGAATTCAAATGTAACTGCCATTTAAGTTCTCTTAATTCTAGAAACAATTAAGTGTTCCCAAAGAAAATATCTACCTGTTCTAAAACAATGAAATGAAACTTTTCAAAATGGAGGCAAACTGAGCTGTGCTTGCAAGTGCATTATTAGGGTTGTGGGCTCTAATAGCTCCCAAATATTATTTTATGGGGTCAGAAAGTCTACATAAAGTTTTCCTTACATAAAAACTATTACATGAAGTGCATATGCCAGCATAAACTACCGAAGATGAGTGACAATTAAAATGTCTGGGGAAAGTAACAGTATATTTACAATGTGAAAAAGTAAAATCAGATCCTACATAAATATATGGGCATACAACACATTTGTGCATGCCAATGGGCTTACAGTTAATGTAAGGTTCATTAACTAAAAACTGGGGGCCTCTATTTTCAAGAAACATACGTATATTCCTAGAGCTCTTAAAAATAAAGGAAGGTGTGGTCTCTAAAGCAGTACCAACCTGTTAAAATTCTAAAGGAATATCCCAATTATTGGTGATAATTTGTCTAATGTTCTGCATGTCCCTGGAGAGAGTTAAAGGGAAACTCAAAGTTTTATCTGTACGCAAAGTATTTCTAGGTGTAGGTTGAAAGCCAAATTTCAAAATAGGAAAGTGTTTGGTATATACATCAGCAGCTACTTCATTAAACAATTTATCAACCAAATAGTAAGCATAGTTCCTTGAGTGAAACATGCTCTTAAGAAGAGTGGCTTGTTTAAAAAACTCATAATCATGGCTAGTCAATCTAGAAATGTGTATGAACTCATCACAAAAGGTTTCTCATCCAGAAAAAAAGAGGTCATTGTTCCCCTCTGCTCATCACTCATTAGACCCATTATAGAGTACAACGGCCCTTTTGGTATGTACCACACAAGACATCTACAACAACTGGAAAGGCTGCAAAAATACCTCACAAAGAGGATTACTGGCCTCAAACAGATGCCTTATGCAGACCGTCTCAAAAAACTCCAGCTTTACTCTGTCGCATAAGGCCTACTCAGAGGCGATCTCTGCCTAACATACAAAGCTATGTCAAACCCAGAGCTGTTGGACATGCTCCACTTAAAGAAATCCCAATCCCTCTGAACTACATGCTCTAGGGACCTAAACCTTGTCACCACAATAAACCGAACATGCTGGAGGGATAGATTCCTGTCCCAGAGACTTCTCATACTCTGGAACAGACTACCTATCTATGTCAAACAGAGCTCCTCATTAGCACTCTTCAAGAAAAATCTTGATGATTGGATGGGTAATAGGAAATTCACCCCGGGGATCACTTCTGTGGTTCTGCTTGACAGGGGCACAGGAAAATAATTTTCTTGGGTGGTGAAAACCAGGGTACCCTTTTGGCTAGGCTTGTAGGCTAGCCTAGTACCTACCTATGACCCTATGAACCTATGAACTGGCCTTTTACTAAGTTTTTCTTCATAAAAAAAGGATGCTGACTAGTGAAGTCTAAAAAATTATTTCTATAAGTATCCTTTCTATGTGCTGTGGATTGAAGTTCACCTGAGGGAAGTAAATCAACTTGTGTGTCTAGAAAATTGAATGAGTGACCTCTGCTAGAAACCACTAGGTTAAGAAAGTTTATACTGATTTTCATGTCAGAAATAAAAGAATCAAGACTGGTATCATCACCTCTCCATGCAAAAAATATCATCTATTTGTTGAAAATTGTGTAGGTAGGACAGGTGTTCTAATTCCAGGGGCTAAGGACCAAGTTTGCAAATGCTGTTAGACCCCATGGCTATACATTTTATCTGTTTATAGATCTTGTTGTTGGGAAAAAAAGTTATTGTTAAGCACAATGTTAACTAGTGTACACAATTAATCTTGGTAGTGGAAAATGTAGTATACTTGGTTAAAAACAGTTTAAAAACATTAGACCTTCTTTATGTTGAATATTTGTATATAACGCTTTTGTCCATTGTGACAAAAGTGCAATTGGACAAAAGATCTCTTTTCTGATAAATTTCATTTAAAAATGCCCATGAGTCTCTAAGATAATAAATAGATTGTACCAGTGGGTTAAGTACAGAATCAAGAAATTCAGCTATTTTTTCAACTTTTGTTTTTCTATTAGATATAATATGCCTGAATGGTGGATTTTATTTCTTTGTGAATTTTGGGTATACCAAAAAGTTTACCCAGGTTAGGGGAGCTGACTGACATAAATAAGTATTCAACAGGGGAAATGGCATTGTCTTTTTCAAGTTGTTTTAAATATCTGTCAATGAAGGCAAAATGTTTATTAACTACTTTGATATCAACTAGTTGGAAAAAATCATTGTTAAGAGTACTTTCTGTTATATTAATATAGTCACTTTCTTCCATAAGAACTAAACCTGTCCCTTTGTCAGCAAGCATTATGTTTTATCATTAGTTAATTCTGTCAGTGCTATCCTTTCTAAAGAAGAGATGTTATGCCATTTATTAGGATTGTTAGAGTTGCATATTTTTCTGATGTTCCTCTCACAAACTTTCAAAATAATTTTAAAGGAGTTATTATATACTGGGTATTACAGGCTCTTTAGTCGAATAGTGTACAGCAAGGAAAATAAATTATCCCAGGTGTCAGAGTCATCACTCATATTTTCAGATTCAGCATGTTTGTCATTCAGTAAAAGTTTTAAATTTAATTTTCTGGCATATAGCCGCAAATCTAATAAAAGGCTAAACAAATGTGCCCATTGTGATAGAATGAAATTGAGTCCTTTTTGTAAAACTTGCAAATGTGCATTATTAAGATTCCTATTTGTAATGTTAAATACTGTAAAATTCATTTGCTGTAAGGCCAAGTTACTTTCAAATTGTTGTGAAGCAGTGTTATTGGTGTATAAGTCCAAATTTGTTAAAGAGGAGTTACAATCAGGGGAAGTAAATGCTCCAGCTGGAGAGCATAGGACTTGAGAAGAGTTAACAATTTGTGTTTGTGTGCTTAACAATAATTTACATTCACATTCTGTTTATAACTGACATATACTAATGAGCTTTTTTAATTCCTTTTCTGTTTTTTTCTCATCCTCTGACAGTCCCGCTGTGGTGCAGAATGTGAATCGGTGGATGGCACTTGGGCCTGTGTCAGCTGGCATGCATGTTGCTCGTGACCAGCTTTCATCAGGCCTTCTTCTCAGCAGGGGTGAAAGGTCACTCTGCTGAAGTTTAACCTAGGGAGCTCACTGGCAGCTGCTGTGCCCACTCCTTAGGAGGGGACAGAGGCTGTTCTTCTGAGAGTGGCCAGAGGGTGCCCCTTTGTTACCTGCAACAGCAGCAGTAGCTGGTAACATCTGAAATATGCTGGGTTCCTACACTGAGATCATGGAAGACTTCCTGGGCCATCTAATAGAATCCTATGACAGGCCTACCCCAACCATCAAGCTACCACAGATGGAAACTTCTCATGATGTCATCCACAAAGGTAACTGGCATTTGGATGAGCTCTCCTCTGTGCCAGTTAGGCAAGCAGCCTGTCCCCACCCTGTTTTCATTTTATATTGTTTTCTTCCTTGTGTGTCATTCCTCATATCCTGTTTGTAATCCAAACATCCCCGTCACGAGTTCCCCTGTCTCATCTCTCCAGTGTTCCCCAGCTGTGTCTGTCTATATCCACGTTTTATATGTATCTGGTCCTGATGTCTTCCCTGCTCCTTTCCTCCCTTTTGAACCTGCTTGTTAGCCTTCCATTCTATATTTGTTTTTTTTAGATATAACATTTTCATATCCCAAAAATATGCTCTTCTTCTCCCCCCCTCTGTCTTTCACTACGGTTACCTTTGTGTGTATTCCACTGTTTAGTATTCGCCCTTTTCTATGTTTACTATCTCCCATTTCATCCTCATTTATATAATGAAGTGAGCTAGAAGTTTGCTGTGCTGGACCTCTATGGTCTGCTCACAGTGTCTGAGTTGCCACTATGTGCTTCATTGGACATGTGGATGCACATAACCTCAGGCATGCCATCTTACTATTCTTGTCACATTGATTGTGATTCTTCATAGTGTGGCCATATCCTTATTGTCTAGTAACATGATTGCTGCCAGCAATATGGCTGGTCTAAATTACTATACAGGCCTTTTTTCAGAATGCAGAGCTATGCCAGTCCTAATATATACCTAAACAGCATAACCCTACTGCATCTTTGATATATAGCTGTACACCAAGGCATTACAAATGTTTCTGAATAGACACACATAATATATACCTTTTGTTACCATCAAATATTTTCTAGTATGTTATATATGTATTTGGTTGTGCAATGCAACTAATAAATCTCTGAAAATCACTTTAGAAATGGGATCAGAGACATTCTTGCAGAAAAACAGTGCTGAGAAAAATGCAGCATGAGACATATATGTATTCTAGTCTATTCTGGATGGTGTTAAAATAACAACATGAACTAATTGGTAGGCTGGGTGAGAACTTTCCTTATTTAGCACAGCTTATAAAGTTGTGAAGAGTGGAAACATGACAACCGCACTGATTCTCTTATGTGTCTTTTCTTGGATCTTGTGCAATAGTCCTGTAAAATAATATGCCAGAACATGATGAACACTTTTCAGCATCTATTTAGGATTATGCTCTACACTTCCTAGACATATCTGTATGATGCAGCTATTGGCTTGACATCTACAGTTCAAAAACATAGTCACATGGGAGGATTTGTTCCTTAGACTGACAACCTTGAATGTGAATCCATATTCATACTAAATAAAGTCAAGAATATGCCTCTTTATTCAGACTGAATAAAATTGAAACAATGTTAAAAGAAATGCAAATACAACTTAGTCTCATCTTTTATTATAATAATTTCCATGTTAATGATTTAAGCAGGAATGAAGTTAACACTTTCTTCTATAATTTGTGGTGAGCATGTAAACCAGCAAATAAGTGCACAGCACGGTTGGCAATTAAACCATATGGGAGTTTGATGAGACAACCTGATAAATTATTAGATCCCAATTTTTAAACGCAAGTCATTGGTATTCTCCAGCTGCCCAAATTCTACCACACACACACACACACACACACACACACACACACACGTGCACGCATGCATGCACACGCAGACACACACACACACACACACACACACACACACACACACACACACACACACACACACACACGCGCGCGCGCGCACACTCCATGACTGAGTCCCTGTTTTAAGGCGCCATTTGTTTATCTTAGGACGCTGCTACACTTCACCACCCCACACTCTAGAGGCCATCTGTTCATCCAGCTTGATGAAAGTGTTCCCAATGCAGCCATCTGTAAGGGTGACAGCATTCTCTCTGTGTCTCACAGTTCATGGTGGGATTAAATGCCTGGATGTAGTATCACAGCTATGCACAAATTGTTCTGCTTCCAATTTCATGAAACAATAGAAGAAAACTACTTGAATTTCTGTAATGTCTTTATACTGTCAGATGATTAAAAAACAAGAATTCAACTGAAATAGTTGTTGTATACCAAATCTGTAAAATTATTAGATTGGCTTCCTAATTTATGCTCTTGCTTTAATGTTTTGTACATAGAACTTTTATTCAGATTATCTACACACATATTAGAATAAAGTCAGAAAAAATTCTACTTGCATGAATAACTGGTTATTTAAGTTGTGAATATAGAATTTCAATCATTTGTTTACTGTGAATAAATATTGTGGCTTCTACTATTATATGAAACCTTTAGTGGAAAAGGGACTTGTTTAAAGAGTGTTTTACATTAGATGAATTAAAAATGGAAAAAAATGAGTGCAGATTAATATTTATTCTGTCTTCAGTCATCCGCAGTCATTTTCTCAACAAATTGACAAGTCATAACACTAGGGTATAGACATACAGAGACCTCAGTTCAAGCCAATTAGAAGTTTGTTTTTAAGAAAGAATGATATAAAATCAGACCTTCTTCTGTGTTGTACTCAGTTGCTGAACTATATCAACACATTTTTCTGCAAATGGGCTAATCTACATGATAGCTGAAGAAACATAAGTGATTTTGTGTCTACTAAAAGTGCTTGCGTGTTAATAGATCATAAAATGACATGATTGCTGCTACTTGCTTGAAAAAGCAAGTGCTTGAACTACCACTACCGAATCTTTTGTTTCTATAAAGCTCTCCCACAACTCAACACTATAAACTGTATAGCCCTGCCAGAACCGTAGCTCTAATGCAAAAACTCCAACCAAGTTCCCAACAGGAGTCCTTATTCCCTTACCTAAAATTTCACTATCCCCCCTAGCCCTAAAGTCTTTGATCACTCCCTAAACCTAAAACTCCATACTCCACCCCTAATCTTAAAATCCCCCTCGCATTCCATAACCCTCAAATTCCCCTACCGCTCCTTTCCCCAGAACTGTTGTACTTACCTTGTTGGAACACGAATGATATGTTTCGGTAAGCTGTGACAGCAGCTTGCCCGAATTCATATTCGGGGTTGAGTGCATGCTGCAGCCACCACAAGCTACAAGATGCTCAAGTCCCTGGAAGTGAGATAGTGGGTTTCAAATACCTGGAATATGAATGCTTGTAGTAGGAGCAGTGACTTCAGTTATAATTGTTTACCATTAATGCATATGCTTGGACACAGCTACATGTATCATTCATGCTGACATGGTTATAATTTTCATGACATAGGACTCTCAGTCTTAACTAATTTAATGATGAGAAACCAGAATAAGTGTAACAGCTGGCCTATGTGTTAGACCAAAGAAGCATAGTTTTAGGCTTCTTACAAATATTTCCTTGGAGAAGAAAGGTAACACGGTGAGCTATGTTAGTAGAGCTACCATGCAGAAAAGCCTGGCAGTGGTATGAGAAATGCATGTTCTCAGGCTGGCAAGCAACAAATC